>NW_026290900.1:105000-127500 GCF_023373465.1 Oncorhynchus keta
TAACTCCAGAGGAACAGGTTGAATATGACAGTCTGTCTATAACCAGCCTGAGGAGGTCTATAACTCCATTAGGTTGAATGTGACAGTCTGTCTATAACCAGCCTGAGGAGGTCTATAACTCCATTTGGTTGAATGTGACAGTCTGTCTATAACCAGCCTGAGTAGGTCTATAACTCCATTCCTATTATATTCGGAGTTTAGATAAATTAATCAAATTGGAAAGTAGCTATTTTCAGGCTGGTTAATGTGACGCATGTACAGTATGTTGAATTCAGAAAAAATCCACCCGCACTCGGCCCTCCCACCTACTCAGCCCATCAGGATGCGCTCCCGCTGTTGCGCCCGAACAGGCATACTGCATACCTTTTGACTATACGGTACGTGCAAAGTAGGACAGACGATTAGTACATAGTATGCAGTTTAAGTATGTAGTACGCTAGTATGGTTTTGGGGGACAGCCCACTGTGTAAAGTACATACTTCTTGTCTGGAGTTCATCTGACAGAATTTTCAAAAAGCAAAGCCCTGGTTGATCGGCCAGAGTCTGTTTGAAAACGAGATGCTCTGAAGGTCTATTGGGGGATCAAAGCCCTGTTCAAGGAACCCTCTGTTCCTATCTATTGCGTCCCCTAGAGGCTAGATCTAATCAGTCCAAAGGACGGATATCTGGTAACTGAGGTGACCACGAATAGAGCTTTGTTCTAGAGTCTACATTAACCAATCAGTGCTAGGGACAGCTGTTTGTTAGAGTCTACAACCAATCAGTGCTAGGGACAGCTGTTTGTTAGAGTCTACAACAGACATTAACAATCAGTGCTAGGGACAGCTGTTTGTTAGAGTCTACAACCAATCAGTGCTAGGGACAGCTGTTTGTTAGAGTCTACAACCAATCAGTGCTCGGGACAGCTGTTTGTTAGAGAGGAACAACCAATCAGTGCTGGGGACAGCCTGTTTGTTAGAGTCTACAACCAATCAGTGCTAGGGACAGCTGTTTGTTAGAGTCTAACCAATCAGTGCTAGGACAGCTGTTTGTTAGAGTCTACAACCAATCAGTGCTAGGGACAGCTGTTTGTTAGAGTCTACAACCAATCAGTGCTAGGGACAGCTGTTTGTTAGAGTCTACATTAACCAATCAGTGCTAGGGACAGCTGTTTGTTAGAGTCTACAACCAATCAGTGCTAGGGACAGCTGTTTGTTAGAGTCTACAACCAATCAGTGCTAGGGACAGCTGTTTGTTAGAGTCTACAACCAATCAGTGCTAGGGACAGCTGTTTGTTAGAGTCTACAACCAATCAGTGCTAGGGACAGCTGTTTGTTAGAGTCTACAACCAATCAGTGCTAGGGACATCTGTTTGTTAGAGTCTACAACCAATCAGTGCTAGGGACAGCTGTTTGTTAGAGTCTATAACCAATCAGTGCTGAGGGACAGCTGTTTGTTAGAGTCTACAACCAATCAGTGCTGGGGACAGCTGTTTGTTAGAGTCTACAACCAATCAGTGCTCAGAAGGGACAGCTGTTTGTTAGAGTCTACAGACCAATCAGTGCTAGGGACAGCTGTTTGTTAGAGTCTACATCCAATCAGTGCTAGGGACAGCTGTTTGTTAGAGTCTACAACCAATCAGTGCTCAGAAGAGGACAGCTGTTTGTTAGAGTCTACAACCAATCAGTGCTCGGGAAAGCTGTTTGTTAGAGGTCTACATTAACCAATCAGTGCTCGGGACAGCTGTTTGTTAGAGTCTACATCCAATCAGTGCTGAGGAAAGCTGTTTGTTAGAGTCTACATAACCAATCAGTGCTAGGGACAGCTGTTTGTTAGAGTCTACAACCAATCTATTGGTGATGAGGCCAGCCTACTGTGAAGGGACAGCTGTTTGTTAGAGTCTACAACCAATCAGTGCTAGGGACAGCTGTTTGTTAGAAGTCTACAACCAATCAGTAACTCGGGACTATCTGTTTGTTGATGAGGCCAAACTCAGAAGAGAACAGACAGTTGACAATCAATTCCTGATGAGGTTGTCTGTTAGAAGAGGAACAGACATATGGGTTGTCTGTTGTCTGTTGAGGCCAGCTAATGTTCAGAAGGTTGAACTGTTGTCTGTTGCTATAGCAATATGTGGGTTGTCTGTTGTCTGTTGCTAGAGCAATATGTGGGTTAACTGTTATCTATTGCTGATGAGCCAGCCTACTGTTCAGAAGAGGAACAGACATTAACTGACTATCTGTTGCTGATGAGGCCAGCCTACTGTTCAGAAGAGGAACAGTTGTCTGTTGCTATCTAGCAATGATGAGGCCAGCCTACTGTTCAGTTGCTATAGGAACAGTGGGTTAACTGTTATCTGTTGCTGATGAGGCCAATACTGTTCAGAAGAGGAACAGACTGTTGTCTGTTGCTATCTAATATGATGGGTTGTTCAGAAGAGGAACAGACATTAACTGACTGTGATGAGGCCAGCCTCTGTTCAGAAGAGGAACAGACAGTAACTGACTATCTATTTGATGAGGCCAGCCTACTGTTCAGAAGAGAAAGAGTTGTCTGTAGTCAGTTACTCAGAAGAGGAATAGCAATATGTGGGTTGATGAACTGAACCAGCCTATTGCTGTTCAGAAGAGGAACAGACAGTAACTGACTATCTATTGGTGATGAGGCCAGCCTACTGTTCAGAAGAGGAACAGACATTAACTGACTATCTATTGGTGATGAGGCCAGCCTACTGTTCAGAAGAGGAACAGACATTAACTGACTATCTATTGGTGATGAGGCCAGCCTACTGTTCAGAAGAGGAACAGACATTAACTGACTATCTATTGGTGATGAGGCCAGCCTACTGTTCAGAAGAGGAACAGACATTAACTGACTATCTATTGGTGATGAGGCCAGCCTACTGTTCAGAAGAGGAACAGACATTAACTGACTATCTATTGGTGATGAGGCCAGCCTACTGTTCAGAAGAGGAACAGACAGTAACTGACTATCTATTGGTGATGAGGCCAGCCTACTGTTCAGAAGAGGAACAGACATTAACTGACTATCTATTGGTGATGAGGCCAGCCTACTGTTCAGAAGAGGAACAGACATTAACTGACTATCTATTGGTGATGAGGCCAGCCTACTGTTCAGAAGAGGAACAGACATTAACTGACTATCTATTGGTGATGAGGCCAGCCTACTGTTCAGAAGAGGAACAGACATTAACTGACTATCTATTGGTGATGAGGCCAGCCTACTGTTCAGAAGAGGAACAGACATTAACTGACTATCTATTGGTGATGAGGCCAGCCTACTGTTCAGAAGAGGAACAGACAGTAACTGACTATCTATTGGTGATGAGGCCAGCCTACTGTTCAGAAGAGGAACAGACATTAACTGACTATCTATTGGTGATGAGGCCAGCCTACTGTTCAGAAGAGGAACAGACAGTAACTATCTATTGGTGATGAGGCCAGCCTACTGTTCAGAAGAGGAACAGACATTAACTGACTATCTATTGGTGATGAGGCCAGCCTACTGTTCAGAAGAGGAACAGACAGTAACTGACTATCTATTGGTGATGAGGCCAGCCTACTGTTCAGAAGAGGAACAGACATTAACTGACTATCTATTGGTGATGAGGCCAGCCTACTGTTCAGAAGAGGAACAGACATTAACTGACTATCTATTGGTGATGAGGCCAGCCTACTGTTCAGAAGAGGAACAGACAGTTACTGACTATCTATTGGTGATGAGGCCAGCCTACTGTTCAGAAGAGGAACAGACAGTAACTGACTATCTATTGGTGATGAGGCCAGCCTACTGTTCAGAAGAGGAACAGACATTAACTGACTATCTATTGGTGATGAGGCCAGCCTACTGTTCAGAAGAGGAACAGACATTAACTGACTATCTATTGGTGATGAGGCCAGCCTACTGTTCATTGGTGATGAGGCCAGCCTACTGAAGAGGAACAGACATTAACTGACTATCTATTGGTGATGAGGCCAGCCTACTGTTCAGAAGAGGAACAGACATTAACTGACTATCTATTGGTGATGAGGCCAGCCTACTGTTCAGAAGAGGAACAGACATTAACTGACTATCTATTGGTGATGAGGCCAGCCTACTGTTCAGAAGAGGAACAGACATTAACTGACTATCTATTGGTGATGAGGCCAGCCTACTGTTCAGAAGAGGAACAGACATTAACTGACTATCTATTGGTGATGAGGCCAGCCTACTGTTCAGAAGAGGAACAGACATTAACTGACTATCTATTGGTGATGAGGCCAGCCTACTGTTCAGAAGAGGAACAGACATTAACTGACTATCTATTGGTGATGAGGCCAGCCTACTGTTCAGAAGAGGAACAGACATTAACTGACTATCTATTGGTGATGAGGCCAGCCTACTGTTCAGAAGAGGAACAGACAGTAACTGACTATCTATTGGTGATGAGGCCAGCCTACTGTTCAGAAGAGGAACAGACATTAACTGACTATCTATTGGTGATGAGGCCAGCCTACTGTTCAGAAGAGGAACAGACAGTAACTGACTATCTATTGGTGATGAGGCCAGCCTACTGTTCAGAAGAGGAACAGACAGTAACTGACTATCTATTGGTGATGAGGCCAGCCTACTGTTCAGAAGAGGAACAGACATTAACTGACTATCTATTGGTGATGAGGCCAGCCTACTGTTCAGAAGAGGAACAGACATTAACTGACTATCTATTGGTGATGAGGCCAGCCTACTGTTCAGAAGAGGAACAGACAGTAACTGACTATCTATTGGTGATGAGGCCAGCCTACTGTTCAGAAGAGGAACAGACAGTAACTGACTATCTATTGGTGATGAGGCCAGCCAAAACATACCATTGCCCAAAACAATCGGTCGGTCGTTGCAGATAGGCCTCTTAGAAAAAAGTTGAAGACGGACGACCAGGACACGGGAGGGAGAATTTAAATTCCTCACGTCGTCCGTCTGTGTCCAGCTCTAAGTGATTAGGGATGTCATCGTCCTTGTAACGGTTTTCTAGGTGTGGTGAAGGAGAGTCGGACCAAACTGCAGCGTGTAGATTGCGATCCATGTTTAATGAAAAAAAACGTAACACGAATCTAAAATACAAACACTACAAAACAAAGAACGTAACGAAAACCGAAAACAGCCTATACTTGTCAACTAACACAGCGACAGGAACAAAGACACTAAGGACAATCACCCACGACAAACTCAAAGAATATGGCTGCCTAAATATGGTTCCCAATCAGAGACAACGTTAAACACCTGCCTCTGATTGAGAACCACTCCAGACAGCCATAGACTTTGCTAGATCACCCCACTAGCTACAATCCCAATATATACACACCAAAAACCCCAAGACAAAACACACCACAATACAAAAACCCATGCCACACCCTGGCCTGACCCAATACATGAAGATAAACACAAAATACTTCGACCAGGGCGTGACAGAACCCCCCTAAGGTGATGAGGACTCCCGAATGCACCTCAAAACAATAGGGAGGGTCCGGGTGGGCGTCTGTCCATGGTGGCGGCTCCGGCGCGGGACGTGGACCCCACTCAGTTAATGTCTTAGTCCCCTCTCCTTGCGTCCCTGGATAGTCCACCCTCGCCGCCGACCATGGCCTAGTAGTCCTCACCCAGAACCCCACTGGACGGAGGATCGGGACTGAAGGACAGCTCGGGACTGAGCTAAGCTCAGGAGTGAGAGGAAGCTCAGGAGTGAGAAGAAGCTCAGGAGGAAGATCAGGAGTGAGAGGAAGCTCAGGAGTAAGACGAAGCTCAGGCGTGAGAGGAAGCTCAGGCAGGTAGATAGATCTACCAGATCCTGGCTGGTTGGTGGTCTCAGCAGATCCTGACTGGCGGATCTGGCGGATTCTGGCTGACTGGCGGATCCTGGCCGACTGGCAGATCTTGGCCGACTGGCAGTTCTGGCAGATCTGGAAGAGTCTGGTTGACTGGCAGATCTGGAAGATTCTGGTTGACTGGCAGATCTGGAAGATTCTGGCTGACTGGCGGATCCTGGCTGACTGGCGGATCCTGGCAGACTGGCGGATCCTGGCGGATCCTGGCAGACTGGCGGATCCTGGCAGAACCTGGCCGACTGGCGGATCCTGGTTGACTGGCGGATCCTGGCTGACTGGCGGATCCAGGCTGACTGGCAGATCCTGGCTGTGATAGCAGATCCTGGCCGACTAGCAGATCCTGGTTTATTAAAATTGAAATTGTTTTCAAATTCTTTGTCGGTCTGTGTAATCTGAGGGAAATATGTGTCTCTAATATGGTCATACATTTGGGCAGGAGGTTAGGAAGTGCAGCTCAGTTTCCACCTCATTTTGTGGGCAGTGAGCACATAGCCTGTCTTCTCTTGAGAGCCATGTCTGCCTACGGCGGCCTTTCTCAATAGCAAGGCTATGCTCACTGAGTCTGTACATAGTCAAAGCTTTCCTTAATTTTGGGTCAGTCACAGTGGTCAGGTATTCTGCCGCTGTGTACTCTCTGTTTAGGGAAAAATAACATTCTAGTTTGCTCTGTTCTTTTGTTAATTCTTTCCAATGTGTTAAGTAATTATCTTTTTGTTTTCTCATGATTTGGTTGGGTCTAATTGTGCTGTTGTCCTGGAGCTCTGTAGGGTGTGTTTGTGTTTGTGAACAGAGCCCCAGGACCAGCTTGCTTAGGGGACTCTTCTCCAGGTTCATCTCTCTGTAGGTGATGGTATTGTTATGGAAGGTTTGGGAATCACTTCCTTTTAAGTGGTTATAGAACGGCTCTTTTCTGGATTTTGATAATTACCGGGTATCGGCCTAACTCTGCTCTGCATGCATTATTTGGTGTTCTACGTTGGACACGGAGGATATTTTTGCAGAAACTCTCTCTCCAGCCGGCTCAGTTTACAGAACTCAAGAAAGGTATGTCCTCTCTGTTAGTCCCTGTTGTGTCTTCTAAACCCCCATTAACTAATCCAGCCGGATGATCTACTCATTAAGTTTACAGAACAACAAGAAAGGTATGTCATGATACTGTCTGTTAGTCACTCTGGGTGGGGGGGGGGGGGTTGTTGTGTCTTCTATTAAAGCATCCTCATTAACTAATATATTAAAGGATGCTCTACTGCCATTAACTAATATATTAAAGGATGCTCTACTGCCATTAACTAATATATTAAAGGATGCTCTACTGCCATTAACTAATATATTAAAGGATGCTCTACTGCCATTAACTAATATATTAAAGGATGCTCTACTGCCATTAACTAATATATTAAAGGATGCTCTACTGCCATTAACTAATATATTAAAGGATGCTCTACTGCCATTAACTAATATATTAAAGGATGCTCTACTGCCATTAACTAATATATTAAAGGATGCTCTACTGCCATTAACTAATATATTACTGCCATTAACTAATATATTATTAAGGATGCTCTACTGCCATTAACTAATATATTAAAGGATGCTCTACTGCCATTAACTAATATATTAAAGGATGCTCTACTGCCATTAACTAATATATTAAAGGATGCTCTACTGCCATTAACTAATATATTAAAGGATGCTCTACTGCCATTAACTAATATATTAAAGGATGCTCTACTGCCATTAACTAATATATTAAAGGATGCTCTACTGCCATTAACTAATATATTAAAGGATGCTCTACTGCCATTAACTAATATATTAAAGGATGCTCTACTGCCATTAACTCATATATTAAAGGATGCTCTACTGCCATTAACTAATATATTAAAGGATGCTCTACTGCCATTAACTAATATATTAAAGGATGCTCTACTGCCATTAAACCAAACTGCACAACGATAAAAACGTTCGGGGATAAAGGTGTAGAGTCTTAGTTTTCCTCCAGGACATGTCTGGACGTGTATTGGCTGTCTGTCTCTATGTGGGAGGTACCCTGGGGTTATATACACTGTATTTCAGCCATGTTGATTGTATTTATTTATTTATTTATTTATTTATTTATGTATACAACCACCTCTCTCTTGCTCTCATCGGCAGCCAGGTACAGTAGGCTTCTGATGGTGGAGAGACCTGAACATGTGTTTTCAGGTCTGTAGTCTCCTGATGGTTTAGAGACCTGACCATGTGTTTTCAGGTCTGTAGTCTCCTGATGGTTTAGAGACCTGACCATGTGTTTTCAGGTCTGTAGTCTCCTGATGGTGGGGAGACCTGACCATGTGTTTTCAGGTCTGTAGTCTCCTGATGGTTTAGAGACCTGACCATGTGTTTTCAGGTCTGTAGTCTCCTGATGGTGGGGAGACCTGACCATGTGTTTTCAGGTCTGTAGTCTCCTGATGGTTTAGAGACCTGACCATGTGTTTTCAGGTCTGTAGTCTCCTGATGGTTTAGAGACCTGACCATGTGTTTTCAGGTCTGTAGTCTCCTGATGGTGGGGAGACCTGACCATGTGTTTTCAGGTCTGTAGTCTCCTGATGGTTTAGAGACCTGACCATGTGTTTTCAGGTCTGTAGTCTACTGATGGTGGGGAGACCTGACCATGTGTTTTCAGGTCTGTAGTCTCCTGATGGTTTAGAGACCTGACCATGTGTTTTCAGGTCTGTAGTCTACTGATGGTGGGGAGACCTGACCATGTGTTTTCAGGTCTGTAGTCTCCTGATGGTTTAGAGACCTGACCATGTGTTTTCAGGTCTGTAGTCTCCTGATGGTTTAGAGACCTGACCATGTGTTTTCAGGTCTGTAGTCTCCTGATGGTTGGGGAGACCTGACCATGTGTTTTCAGGTCTGTAGTCTCCTGATGGTTTAGAGACCTGACCATGTGTTTTCAGGTCTGTAGTCTCCTGATGGTGGGGAGACCTGACCATGTGTTTTCAGGTCTGTAGTCTCCTGATGGTTTAGAGACCTGACCATGTGTTTTCAGGTCTGTAGTCTCCTGATGGTTTAGAGACCTGACCATGTGTTTTCAGGTCTGTAGTCTCCTGATGGTTTAGAGACCTGACCATGTGTTTTCAGGTCTGTAGTCTCCTGATGGTTTAGAGACCTGACCATGTGTTTTCAGGTCTGTAGTCTCCTGAGAGACCTGACCATGTGTTTTCAGGTCTGTAGTCTACTGATGGTGGGGAGACCTGACCATGTGTTTTCAGGTCTGTAGTCTCCTGATGGTTTAGAGACCTACCATGTGAGGTCTGTAGTCTACTGATGGTTGGGGAGACCTGACCATGTGTTTTCAGGTCTGTAGTCTCCTGATGGTTTAGAGACCTGACCATGTGTTTTCAGGTCTGTAGTCTCCTGATGTCTACTGATGGTGGGAGACCTGACCATGTGTTTTCAGGTCTGTAGTCTCCTGATGGTTTAGAGACCTGACCATGTGTTTTCAGGTCTGTAGTCTCCTGATGGTTTAGAGACCTGACCATGTGTTTTCAGGTCTGTAGTCTCCTGATGGTGGGGAGACCTGACCATGTGTTTTCAGGTCTGTAGTCTCCTGATGGTTTAGAGACCTGACCATGTGTTTTCAGGTCTGTAGTCTCCTGATGGTTTAGAGACCTGACCATGTGTTTTCAGGTCTGTAGTCTCCTGATGGTGGGGAGACCTGACCATGTGTTTTCAGGTCTGTAGTCTCCTGATGGTTTAGAGACCTGACCATGTGTTTTCAGGTCTGTAGTCTCCTGATGGTTTGTAGTCTCCTGATGGTTTAGAGACCTGACCTGAGTCCATGGTGTTTTCAGGTCTGTAGTCTCCTGATGGTTTAGAGACCTGACCATGTGTTTTCAGGTCTGTAGTCTCCTGATGGTTTAGAGACCTGACCATGTGTTTTCAGGTCTGTAGTCTCCTGATGGTGGGGAGACCTGACCATGTGTTTTCAGGTCTGTAGTCTCCTGATGGTTTAGAGACCTGACCATGTGTTTTCAGGTCTGTAGTCTCCTGATGGTTTAGAGACCTGACCATGTGTTTTCAGGTCTGTAGTCTCCTGATGGTTTAGAGACCTGACCATGTGTTTTCAGGTCTGTAGTCTCCTGATGGTGGAGAGACCTGACCATGTGTTTTCAGGTCTGTAGTCTCCTGATGGTTTAGAGACCTGACCATGTGTTTTCAGGTCTGTAGTCTCCTGATGGTGGGGAGACCTGACCATGTGTTTTCAGGTCTGTAGTCTCCTGATGGTTTAGAGACCTGACCATGTGTTTTCAGGTCTGTAGTCTCCTGATGGTGGGGAGACCTGACCATGTGTTTTCAGGTCTGTAGTCTCCTGATGGTGGGGAGACCTGACCATGTGTTTTCAGGTCTGTAGTCTCCTGATGGTGGGGAGACCTGACCATGTGTTTTCAGGTCTGTAGTCTCCTGATGGTTTAGAGACCTGACCATGTGTTTTCAGGTCTGTAGTCTCCTGATGGTTTAGAGACCTGACCATGTGTTTTCAGGTCTGTAGTCTACTGATGGTGGGGAGACCTGACCATGTGTTTTCAGGTCTGTAGTCTCCTGATGGTTTAGAGACCTGACCATGTGTTTTCAGGTCTGTAGTCTCCTGATGGTTTAGAGACCTGACCATGTGTTTTCAGGTCTGTAGTCTCCTGATGGTTTAGAGACCTGACCATGTGTTTTCAGGTCTGTAGTCTCCTGATGGTTTAGAGACCTGACCATGTGTTTTCACCATGTGTTGAGGTCTGGTTTGAGAGACCTGACCATGTGTTTTCAGGTCTGTAGTCTACTGATGGTGATGGGAGACCTGACCATGTGTTTTCAGGTCTGTAGTCTCCTGATGGTTTAGAGACCTGACCATGTGTTTTCAGGTCTGTAGTCTCCTGATGGTGGAGAGACCTGACCATGTGTTTTCAGGTCTGTAGTCCCCTGATGGTTTAGAGACCTGACCATGTGTTTTCAGGTCTGTAGTCTCCTGATGGTGGGGAGACCTGACCATGTGTTTTCAGGTCTGTAGTCTACTGATGGTGGGGAGACCTGACCATGTGTTTTCAGGTCTGTAGTCTCCTGATGGTTTAGAGACCTGACCATGTGTTTTCAGGTCTGTAGTCTCCTGATGGTTTAGAGACCTGACCATGTGTTTTCAGGTCTGTAGTCTCCTGATGGTTTAGAGACCTGACCATGTGTTTTCAGGTCTGTAGTCTCCTGATGGTTTAGAGACCTGACCATGTGTTTTCAGGTCTGTAGTCTCCTGATGGTGGGGAGACCTGACCATGTGTTTTCAGGTCTGTAGTCTCCTGATGGTTTAGAGACCTGACCATGTGTTTTCAGGTCTGTAGTCTACTGATGGTGGGGAGACCTGACCATGTGTTTTCAGGTCTGTAGTCTCCTGATGGTGGGGAGACCTGACCATGTGTTTTCAGGTCTGTAGTCTCCTGATGGTGGGGAGACCTGACCATGTGTTTTCAGGTCTGTAGTCTACTGATGGTGGGGAGACCTGACCATGTGTTTTCAGGTCTGTAGTCTACTGATGGTTTAGAGACCTGACCATGTGTTTTCAGGTCTGTAGTCTCCTGATGGTTTAGAGACCTGACCATGTGTTTTTCTGTAGGTCTGTGACCAGTCTCTGATGGTGGGGAGACCTGACCATGTGTTTTCAGGTCTGTAGTCTCCTGATGGTTTAGAGACCTGACCATGTGTTTTCAGGTCTGTAGTCTCCTGATGGTTTAGAGACCTGACCATGTGTCTTTCAGGTCTGTAGTCTAGTCTGATGGTGGGGAGACCTGACCATGTGTTTTCAGGTCTGTAGTCTCCTGATGGTGGGAGACCTGACCATGTGAGACCTGACCATGTGTTTTCAGGTCTGTAGTCTCCTGATGGTTTAGAGACCTGACCATGTGTTTTTTTCAGGTCTGTAGTCTCCTGATGGTTTAGAGACCTGACCATGTGTTTTCAGGTCTGTAGTCTCCTGATGGTTTAGAGACCTGACCATGTGTTTTCAGGTCTGTAGTCCTGATGGTGGGGAGACCTGACCATGTGTTTTCAGGTCTGTAGTCTCAGGTCTGATGGTTGGGGAGACCTGACCATGTGTTTTCAGGTCTGTAGTCTCCTGATGGTGGGGAGACCTGACCATGTGTTTTCAGGTCTGTAGTCTCCTGATGGTGGGGAGACCTGACCATGTGTTTTCAGGTCTGTAGTCTCCTGATGGTTTAGAGACCTGACCATGTGTTTTCAGGTCTGTAGTCTCCTGATGGTTGGGGAGACCTGACCATGTGTTTTCAGGTCTGTAGTCTCCTGATGGTTTAGAGACCTGACCATGTGTTTTCAGGTCTGTAGTCTCCTGATGGTTTAGAGACCTGACCATGTGTTTTCAGGTCTGTAGTCTCCTGATGGTGGGGAGACCTGACCATGTGTTTTCAGGTCTGTAGTCTCCTGATGGTTAGAGACCTGACCATGGAGACCTGACCATGTGTTTTCAGGTCTGTAGTCTACTGATGGTGGGGAGACCTGACCATGTGTTTTCAGGTCTGTAGTCTCCTGATGGTGGGGAGACCTGACCATGTGTTTTCAGGTCTGTAGTCTCCTGATGGTTAGAGACCTGACCATGTGTTTTCAGGTCTGTAGTCTACTGATGGTGGGGAGACCTGACCATGTGTTTTCAGGTCTGTAGTCTACTGATGGTGGGGAGACCTGACCATGTGTTTTCAGGTCTGTAGTCTCCTGATGGTTTAGAGACCTGACCATGTGTTTTCAGGTCTGTAGTCTCCTGATGGTTTAGAGACCTGACCATGTGTTTTCAGGTCTGTAGTCTCCTGATGGTGGGGAGACCTGACCATGTGTTTTCAGGTCTGTAGTCTCCTGATGGTTGGGGAGACCTGACCATGTGTTTTCAGGTCTGTAGTCTGACCTGATGGTCTTGGGGAGACCTGACCATGTGTTTTCAGGTCTGTAGTCTCCTGATGGTTTAGAGACCTGACCATGTGTGTCTTTCAGGTCTGTCAGTCTCCTGATGGTGGGGAGACCTGACCATGTGTTTTCAGGTCTGTAGTCTCCTGATGGTTTAGAGACCTGACCATGTGTTTTCAGGTCTGTAGTCTCCTGATGGTGGGGAGACCTGACCATGTGTTTTCAGGTCTGTAGTCTCCTGATGGTGGGGAGACCTGACCATGTGTTTTCAGGTCTGTAGTCTCCTGATGGTGGGGAGACCTGACCATGTGTTTTCAGGTCTGTAGTCTCCTGATGGTGGGGAGACCTGACCATGTGTTTTCAGGTCTGTAGTCTACTGATGGTTTAGAGACCTGACCATGTGTTTTCAGGTCTGTAGTCTCCTGATGGTGGGGAGACCTGACCATGTGTTTTCAGGTCTGTAGTCTCCTGATGGTTTAGAGACCTGACCATGTGTTTTCAGGTCTGTAGTCTCCTGATGGTTTAGAGACCTGACCATGTGTTTTCAGGTCTGTAGTCTCCTGATGGTGGGGAGACCTGACCATGTGTTTTCAGGTCTGTAGTCTCCTGATGGTGGGGAGACCTGACCATGTGTTTTCAGGTCTGTAGTCTCCTGATGGTGGGGAGACCTGACCATGTGTTTTCAGGTCTGTAGTCTCCTGATGGTTTAGAGACCTGACCATGTGTTTTCAGGTCTGTAGTCTCCTGATGGTTTAGAGACCTGACCATGTGTTTTCAGGTCTGTAGTCTACTGATGGTTTAGAGACCTGACCATGTGTTTTCAGGTCTGAGTCTCCTGACCTGACCTGACCATGTTTTCAGGTCTGTCAGGTCTGTAGTCTGTAGTCTACTGATGGTGGGGAGACCTGACCATGTGTTTTCAGGTCTGTAGTCCCCTGATGGTGGGGAGACCTGACCATGTGTTAATTAATTTTAGAATAAGGCTGTAACATAACAAAATATGGTAAATGTCAAAGGGGTCTGAATACCCCGTATATTCCTCTCCTATGTACTGGATGTGTCAATAAGATAACAAGGAGGGAAGGAGGGGATAGAGAGATGGAGGTGTGGAGGTGTGGAGGTGTGGAGGTGTGGTGGTGTGGTGGTGTGGTGGTGTGGTGGTGTGGAGGTGTGGTGGTGTGGAGGTGTGGTGGTGTGGTGGTGTGGTGGTGTGGAGGTGTGGAGGGTGTGGAGGTGTGGTGGTGTGGTGGTGTGGTGGTGTGGAGGTGTGGTGGTGTGGAGGTGTGGTGGTGTGGTGGTGTGGTGGTGTGGAGGTGTGGTGGTGTGGAGGTGTGGAGGTGTGGTGGTGTGGTGGTGTGGAGGTGTGGAGGTGTGGTGGTGTGGAGGTGTGGAGGTGTGGAGGTGTGGTGGTGTGGAGGTGTGGTGGTGGTGGAGACCTGTGTGGAGGTGTGGTGATGGTGTGGAGGTGTGGTGGTGTGGAGGTGTGGAGGTGTGGTTGTGGAGGTGGTGGTGTGGTGGTGTGGTGGTGTGGTGGTGTGGTGGTGTGGAGGTGTGGAGGTGTGGTGGTGTGGTGGTGTGGAGGTGTGGTGGTGTGGTGGTGTGGAGGTGTGTGTGTGTGGTGTGGTGTGGAGGTGTGGAGGTGTGGAGGTGTGGTGGTGTGGAGGTGTGGTGGTGTGGAGGTGTGGAGGTGTGGAGGTGTGGTGGTGTGGTGGTGTGGTGGTGTGGTGGTGTGGTGGTGTGGTGGTGGGGTGGTGTGGAGGTGTGGTGGTGTGGTGGTGTGGGAGGTGTGGTGGGTGTGGTGGTGTGGTGGTGTGGAGGTGTGGTGGTGTGGTGGTGTGGTGGTGTGGTGGTGTGGTGGTGTGGTGGTGTGGTGGTGTGGTGGTGTGGTGGTGTGGTGGTGTGGTGGTGTGGTGGTGTGGTGGTGTGTGGTGGTGGAGGTGTGGTGGTGTGGTGGTGTGGAGGTGTGGTGGTGTGGTGGTGTGGAGGTGTGGTGGTGTGGAGGTGTGGAGGTGTGGAGGTGTGGTGGTGTGGAGGTGTGGTGGTGTGGTGGTGTGGTGGTGTGGAGGTGTGGAGGTGTGGTGGTGTGGTGGTGTGGAGGTGTGGAGGTGTGGAGGTGTGGAGGTGTGGAGGTGGTGGTGGTGTGGTGTGGTGGTGTGGTGGTGTGGAGGTGTGGAGGTGTGGGTGGAGGGTGTGGAGGTGTGGTGGTGTGGAGGTGTGGTGGTGTGGTGGTGTGGTGGTGTGGAGGTGTGGAGGTGTGGAGGTGTGGAGGTGTGGAGGTGTGGTGGTGTGGTGGTGTGGAGGTGTGGTGGTGTGGAGGTGTGGTGGAGGTGTGGAGGTGTGGTGGTGTGGTGGTGTGGTGGTGTGGAGGTGTGGTGGTGTGGAGGTGTGGTGGTGTGGAGGTGTGGAGGTGTGGAGGTGTGGTGGTGTGGAGGTGTGGTGGTGTGGAGGTGTGGTGGTGTGGAGGTGTGGAGGTGTGGTGGTGTGGTGGTGTGGTGGTGTGGAGGTGTGGAGGTGTGGAGGTGTGGTGGTGTGGAGGTGTGGTGGTGTGGTGGTGTGGAGGTGTGGAGGTGTGGTGGTGTGGAGGTGTGGAGGTGTGGTGGTGTGGTGGTGTGGAGGTGTGGAGGTGTGGAGGTGGTGGTGTGGGTGGTGGAGGTGTGGAGGTGTGGTGGTGTGGAGGTGTGGAGGTGTGTGGGTGGGGGTGTGGTGGTGTGGAGGTGTGGGTGGTGTGGAGGTGTGGTGGTGTGGAGGTGTGGTGGTGTGGGGTGTGGAGGTGTGGTGGTGTGGGGGTGTGGTGGGTGGGGTGTGGAGGTGTGGAGGTGTGGAGGTGGTGTGGTGGTGGGAGGGTGTGGTGGTGTGGAGGTGTGGAGGTGTGGTGGTGGTGGTGTGGAGGTGTGGGGTGTGGAGGTGTGGAGGTGTGGAGGTGTGGAGGTGTGGAGTGTGGTGGTGTGGTGGTGTGGAGGTGTGGAGGTGTGGAGGTGTGGTGGTGTGGAGGTGTGGTGGTGTGGAGGTGTGGAGGTGTGGTGGTGTGGTGGTGTGGAGGTGTGGTGGTGTGGAGGTGTGGAGGTGTGGTGGTGTGGAGGTGTGGTGGTGTGGAGGTGTGGTGGTGTGGTGGTGTGGTGGTGTGGAGGTGTGGTGGTGTGGGGTGGTGTGGTGGTGTGGAGGTGTGGTGGTGTGGTGGTGTGGAGGTGTGGTGGGTGTGGTGGTGTGGTGGTGTGGAGGTGTGGTGGTGTGGTGGTGTGGTGGTGTGGAGGTGTGGTGGTGTGGTGGTGTGGAGGTGTGGTGGTGTGGAGGTGTGGTGGTGTGGTGGTGTGGTGGTGTGGTGGTGTGGAGGTGTGGTGGTGTGGAGGTGTGGTGGTGTGGTGGTGTGGAGGTGTGGAGGTGTGGTGGTGGTGGTGTGGTGTGTGGTGGTGTGGAGGTGTGGAGGTGTGGAGGTGTGGAGGTGTAGTGGTGTGGTGGTGTGGTGTGATTCATAGATGTGTCAATAAGATAACAAGGAGGGAATAGAGAGATGGAGGTGTGGTGTGATTCACGGCCTGCTCATAAAACACTGGACGAATCTGTCAAAGAGCACCGGGTGGAATAATTGTTTCGCAATGGGAGGAGCCCCAATGGGAGGAGCCCCAATGGGAGGAGCCCCTCACACAACTCATTGGAAGTGTTCAGAGGCTTTTGAATGTGAGTGCTGACATTGGAAGAACTCAAGGGTGTGGAAGGGAGGGAGGAAGGGAGGGGGAGGGAGGAAGGGAGTAAATGGGGGGATGAATGAAGAAAGATGGAGCCGCAGTGCATTCTCTTCAGACGTTATAAGCAGCAATAGCTGCTTTCAAGACTAAACGTTTGAGGGATTAAACGGACGGTGAGTCTTTTAACGTGTCAAGAACACCTGATTTGGCCAACTTCAGGAGATCGTTTCAAACCGAGACACTGGAAACTGCTAGAATATCAGCTAGATAAACCTAGCTGTGTCTTTGAGAGAGAGAGAGAGAGAGAGAGAGAGAGAGAGAGAGAGAGAGAGAGAGAGAGAGAGAGAGAGAGAGAGAGAGAGAGAGAGAGAGAGAGAGAGAGAGAGAGAGAGAGAGAGAGAGAGAGAGAGAGAGAGAGAGAGGAGAGAGAGAGAGAGAGAGATGACGAGAGAGAGAGAGAGAGAGAGAGAGAGAGAGAGAGAGAGAGAGAGAGAGAGAGGACAAGACGAGAGAGAGATGACGAGAGAGAGAGAGAGGACAAGAGAGAGAGAGAGAGAGAGAGGACAAGACGAGAGAGAGATGAGAGAGAGAGAGAGGACAAGACGAGAGAGAGAGAGAGAGAGAGAGAGAGAGGACAAGACAAGAGAGAGAGATATGACGAGAGAGAGAGAGAGAGAGGACAAGAGAGAGAGAGAGAGAGAGAGGACAAGAAGAGAGAGAGAGAGAGAGACAGAGAGAGAGAGGACAAGACGAGAGAGAGAGAGAGAGAGAGAGAGAGGACAGGACGGGGGAGAGAGAGAGAGAGACAGAGAGAGAGAGAGAGATAGAAGGGGAGAGAGAGAGAGAGAGAGAGAGAGAGAGAGAGAGAGAGAGAGAGAGAGAGAGAGAGAGAGAGAGAGAGAGAGGACAAGAAGAGAGAGAGAGAGAGAGACAGAGAGAGAGAGAGAGAGAGAGGACAAGACGAGGAGAGAGAGAGAGAGAGAGAGAGAGAGGACAAGACAGAGAGAGAGAGAGAGAGAGAGAGAGAGGACAAGAGAGAGAGAGAGAGAGAGAGAGAGAGAGAGAGAGAGAGAGAGAGAGAGAGAGAGAGAGGACAAGATGAGAGAGAGGACAAGATGAGAGAGAGAGAGAGAGAGAGAGAGAGAGAGAGAGAGAGAATTTTCCCAATAGAGGAACATAGAAAATAAAAAAAGGTCTTGGTTGGTTCAATCTGTTGCACATTAACTACCTTGAATTCATTATGAAGTAGCTTTGATTCTAGCAGCCCCCCCCCCCATCTCCCATCAACAGCATGCGCTGCATTATGTGTGATGCTGATTGGCTTGTTATGTTGTGGAACCAGGTGCATGCTGGGTAGAACGGCAGGGAGGCTGATTAGGACCTGGATTGGCCTTAAGCCTCTGGTTAGACCCACTGTGTGTGTGTGTGTGTGTATGTGTGTGTGTGTGTGTGTGTGTGTGTGTGTGTGACGGTTATTAGACTTACCCGACGCCCCCTCGGTTGCTCGGAGTTAAATTGGGTCCATTGTGGAATCCGGGGTTCAATAAAGTCTGAATGCAACAACAAGACAATCTACTGCTGTTCTGCCGTTCGTTTATGTTCTGTTGGTAAAAATCAACACCTCTCCTGTTGGGAGAAAATCAGCTTTCAGAGGCGTCGGGAGAAAATGTATTGAACGTTCAACAATAAAAGTTTCCATGTGTTCGGAGGGGCTCAAGAAATGGGGAACCAATGAAAAAAAAAAGAGTGTTCTCAAGACAGCCGAGAGAAGAAGAAAAAAGAACAAAGAGGAGAGAAACGCGACAGAGATGTTTTAGGACAGAGCAAACTGGTAACGATTAAACACATTACATCTATTGGGGATATAACAACAAAACATTTTTTTTTTAAGTTTTCTTTATGAATCAAGGTGGGTGACAGAGGGTCTTTGAAGTGTTCAGCGGAATTCAACGAGGAAGTAACAGAACGACCAGGAACTAGTAGATAAAACATCTCTCTCTCTCTCTCTCTCTCTCTCTCTCTCTCTCTCTCTCTCTCTCTCTCTCTCTCTCTCTCTCTCTCTCTCTCTCTCTCTCTCTCTCTCTCTCTCTCTCTCTCTCTCTAATCAATCAATGGCCTGGTGGCCTCCTCTCGTCCTTCATATTGATCTCTCTGGCTGTGTGATACAGGGGGATATCTGTGTGATACAGGGGAATATCTGTGTGATACAGGGGGATATCTGTGTGTTGCAGGGGGATATCTGTGTGATACAGGGGGATATCTGTGTGATACAGGGGGATATCTGTGTGATATCTGTGTGATGCAGGGGGATATCTGTGTGATACAGGGGGAATATCTGTGTGATACAGGGGGATATCTGTGTGATACAGGGGGATATCTGTGTGATACAGGGGGATATCTGTGTGATACAGGGGGATATCTGTGTGATGCAGTGTGATATCTGTGTGATACAGGGGGATATCTGTGTGATATCTGTGTGATGCAGAGGGATATCTGTGTGATACAGGGGGATATCTGTGTGTTTACAGGGGGATATCTGTGTGATACAGGGGGATATCTGTGTGTTTACAGGGGGATATCTGTGTGATGCAGGGGGATATCTGTGTGATGCAGGGAGATATCTGTGTGATACAGGGGGATATCTGTGTGATACAGGGGGATATCTGTGTGATACAGGGGGATATCTGTGTGATGCAGGGGGATATCTGTGTGATACAGGGGGATATCTGTGTGATGCAGGGAGATATCTGTGTGATACAGGGGGATATCTGTGTGATGCAGGGGGATATCTGTGTGATACAGGGGGATATCTGTGTGATGCAGGGGGATATCTGTGTGATACAGGGGGATATCTGTGTGATGCAGGGGGATATCTGTGTGATACAGGGGGATATCTGTGTGATGCAGGGGGACATCTGTGTGATACAGGGGGATATCTACGTGTTGCAGAGGGATATCTGTGTGATACAGGGGGATATCTGTGTGATACAGGGGGATATCTGTGTGTTGCAGGGAGATATCTGTGTGGAGGTCAGTAGAAGAGCACTAGAGGCTTCGCAGCATGTGAAATGTTTTCCTGATTTGTCACACTGCTCTGCGCTGCTCAGGCTAATAAAAAGCAGGACAAATACACCGGCCTCATTGATTTCTTTCTTCCATTTCTTTCTCATTGATTTGTTTTCCCCTCTTTATTTAAAACATTATTCCGTTCAAAGCTTATTCATTTCCAAATAGAGTTCACACATTATCATAGTTCACCACCGGTGTTGTTGATGAGTGAAATGTGTTAGTTCGGTTCACCAGGCAGCCTTATTAACATGGAATACAGTAAGCTACATTTACATGATGGAATACAGTAAGCTACATTTAAATGATGGAATACAGTAAGCTACATTTACATGATGGAATACAGTAAGCTACATTTACATGATGGAATACAGTAAGCTACATTTAAATGATGGAATACAGTAAGCTACATTTAAATGATGGAATACAGTAAGCTACATTTACATGATGGAATACAGTATGATGGAATACAGTAAGCTACATTTACATGATGGAATACAGTAAGCTACATTTAAATGATGGAATACAGTAAGCTACATTTACATGATGGAATACAGTAAGCTACATTTAAATGATGGAATACAGTAAGCTACATTTAAATGATGGAATACAGTAAGCTACATTTACATGATGGAATACAGTAAGCTACATTTAAATGATGGAATACAGTAAGCTACATTTACATGATGGAATACAGTAAGCTACATTTAAATGATGGAATACAGTAAGCTACATTTAAATGATGGAATACAGTAAGCTACATTTAAATGATGGAATACAGTAAGCTACATTTAAATGATGGAATACAGTAAGCTACATTTAAATGATGGAATACATGCTACATTTACATGATGGAATACAGTAGCTACATTTTAAATTATGGAATACATGATGGAATACAGTAAGCTACATTTACATGATGGAATACAGTAAGCTACATTTAAATGATGGAATACAGTAAGCTACATTTACATGATGGAATACAGTAAGCTACATTTAAATTATGGAATACAGTAAGCTACATTTACATGATGGAATACAGTAAGCTACATGTACATGATGGAATACAGTAAGCTACATTTACATGATAGAATACAGTAAGCTACATGCACATGATAGAATACAGTAAGCTACATGCACATGATGGAATACAGTAAGCTACATTTACATGATAGAATACAGTAAGCTACATGCACATGATGGAATACAGTAAGCTACATGCACATGATGGAATACAGTAAGCTACATTTACATGATAGAATACAGTAAGCTACATTTACATGATAGAATACAGTAAGCTACATTTACATGATAGAATACAGTAAGCTACATTTACATTATGGAATACAGTAAGCTAAAATGTACATGATAGAATACAGTAAGCTACATGTACATGATAGAATACAGTAAGCTACGTGTACATGATAGAATACAGTAAGCTACATTTACATGATGGAATACAGTAAGCTAAAATTTACATGATAGAATACAGTAAGCTACATTTACATGATAGAATACAGTAAGCTACATTTACATGATGGAATACAGTAAGCTAAAATGTACATGATGGAATTCTACAATATAGAAAATAGTAAAAATAAAGAAAAACCCTTGAATGTAAAACTCGGTGGTGTGTATACATTATAACGACTCTTTTGACTGGATACATTGTAACAACTCTTGACTGGATACATTGTAACGACTCTTGACTGGATACATTGTAACGACTCTTTTGACTGGATACATTGTAACGACTCTTTTGACTGGATACATTGTAACGACTCTTTTGACTGGATACATTGTAACGACTCTTTTGACTGGATACATTGTAACGACTCGACTGGATACATTGTAACGACTCTTTTGACTGGATACATTGTAACGACTCTTTTGACTGGATACATTGTAACGACTCTTTTGACTGGATACATTGTAACGACTCTTTTGACTGGATACATTGTAACGACTCTTTTGACTGGATACATTGTAACGACTCTTTTGACTGGATACATTGTAACGACTCTTTTGACTGGATACATTGTAACAACTCTTGACTGGATACATTGTAACGACTCTTTTGACTGGATACATTGTAACGACTCTTTTGACTGGATACATTGTAACGACTCTTTTGACTGGATACATTGTAACGACTCTTTTGACTGGATACATTGTAACGACTCTTTTCTTTTGACTGGATACATTGTAACGACTCTTTTGACTGGATACATTGTAACGACTCTTTTGACTGGATACATTGTAACGACTCTTTTGACTGGATACATTGTAACGACTCTTTTGACTGGATACATTGTAACGACTCTTTTGACTGGATACATTGTAACGACTCTTTTGACTGGATACATTGTAACGACTCTTTTGACTGGATACATTGTAACGACTCTTTTGACTGGATACATTGTAACGACTCTTTTGACTGGATACATTGTAACGACTCTTTTGACTGGATACATTGTAACGACTCTTTTGACTGGATACATTGTAACGACTCTTTTGACTGGATACATTGTAACGACTCTTTTGACTGGATACATTGTAACGACTCTTTTGACTGGATACATTGTAACGACTCTTTTGACTGGATACATTGTAACGACTCTTTTGACTGGATACATTGTAACGACTCTTTTGACTGGATACATTGTAACGACTCTTTTGACTGGATACATTGTAACGACTCTTTTGACTGGATACATTGTAACGACTCTTTTGACTGGATACATTGTAACGACTCTTTTGACTGGATACATTGTAACGACTCTTTTGACTGGATACATTGTAACGACTCTTTTGACTGGATACATTGTAACGACTCTTTTGACTGGATACATTGTAACGACTCTTTTGACTGGATACATTGTAACGACTCTTTTGACTGGATACATTGTAACGACTCTTTTGACTGGATACATTGTAACGACTCTTTTGACTGGATACAT
>NW_026290900.1:135000-162500 GCF_023373465.1 Oncorhynchus keta
TATAGTGTTTAGTCTCCTACGTATGCCTCCCGGCCTTCACAAAACATTTCCAAGGTCACGTTCAGCCTTCACAAAACATTTCCAAGGTCACGTTCAGCCTTTACAAAACATTTCCAAGGTCACGTTCAGCCTTTACAAAACATTTCCAAGGTCACGTTCATTCCTGGGGAAATATTTAACTACTACTATAGTGTTTAGTCTCCTCCGTATGCCTCCCGGCCTTCACAAAACATTTCCAAGGTCACGTTCAGCCTTCACAAAACATTTCCAAGGTCACGTTCATTCCTGGGGAAATGTTTAACTACTACAGTGTTTCCTCTTCTCCTTTTAAGTTCTTCTTTCTTCCTGACACAATCTGCCGGAGAAAATCACAGAGAATAACTTTTCTTTTCTTCTGTCTTTAATTTCATCAGCCAATCCTGACTGACAAGCATCATTACGGATAAAATTATCTCAGTAATTATCCTGCCCAAAGGAGATTTATATCCCTTTGTTGAGGAGGGAGTGAGGAGAGGGAGAGAAGAGAGAGAGGGATGGTGCTGGGCTGTGGGGGTACGGTACGCGTCGTTCGTACAGGAAAGGGAAGTGCTTTGTTAAAATAGCACCCTAATGAGCCTCCGCTCCCCTGCCGTGCGGGGGGCCTCAGCGGCCTGCCTACCCAGAGTGCAATGCTTTTGTTCTGCCGAGTGGTGAGAGTCAGGCAGGCAGCCCGCCATCCACCCGGCCACTTACCGCCGCCCGCCATACGTAATTATCTCCATTTGCGGCGAGAAGCCCTGACCACATCGATACACATTCCTCCAGATTACCCCCGTGGTTCGCTCGCTCTCTCTTTCCATCCCTCTCTTTCTCTCTCTGTCTCACTCTCTGATGAAAGGGACAGATCTACTTTGATATTGTGAGGTGGTTGGAATCGTTCAACTGTAGGTGACATGAGGACACTGTCAAGTGTGATATTTAGAGAGAGAGAGAGAGAGAGAGAGAGAGAGAGAGAGAGAGAGAGAGAGACAGAGAGAGAGAGAGAGAGAGAGAGAGACAGAGAGAGAGAGAGAGAGAGAGAGAGAGAGAGAGAGAGAGACAGAGAGAGAGAGACAGAGAGAGAGAGACAGAGAGAGAGAGACAGAGAGAGAGAGAGAGAGAGACAGAGAGAGAGAGACAGAGACAGAGAGAGAGAGAGAGAGAGAGAGAGAGAGAGAGAGAGAGAGAGACAGAGAGAGAGAGAGAGAGAGACAGAGAGACAGAGAGAGAGAGAGAGAGAGAGAGAGACAGAGAGAGAGAGAGACAGAGAGAGGTAGACAGACAGACAGAGAGAGAGAGAGAGGTAGACAGAGAGAGAGAGAGGTAGACAGAGAGAGAGAGAGGTAGACAGAGAGAGAGAGAGGGAGACAGAGAGAGGTAGACAGAGAGACAGAGAGAGGTAGACAGAGAGACAGAGAGAGGTAGACAGAGAGACAGAGAGAGGTAGACAGAGAGACAGAGAGAGGTAGACAGACAGAGAGGCAGACAGACAGACAGAGAGGCAGACAGACAGACAGACAGACAGACAGTATCAGAGTAAACTGATTCATGGTCTGAAGGCCTTTATCCAGTGGTTTATAGTTCTACTTCAGTAGTTTTTTCGGGGGGGTATCTGTACTATACTATTAATATTTTTGACAACTTTTACCTTTAATTCACGACAT
The DNA here is from genome assembly GCF_023373465.1 of Oncorhynchus keta. Classification (NCBI taxonomy): domain Eukaryota; kingdom Metazoa; phylum Chordata; class Actinopteri; order Salmoniformes; family Salmonidae; genus Oncorhynchus; species Oncorhynchus keta. The sequence goes on from NW_026290900.1 coordinate 136,683, forward strand.
TCCTAAAGAAAATAATGTACTTTTTACTCCATACATTATCGTCATATCATTTTGAATGCTTAGCGGGACAGGAAAAGGGTCCAATTCACGTACTTATCAAGAGAACATCCCTGGTCATCACTACTTCCTCTGATCTGGAGGACTCACTAAACAGAGAACATCCCTGGTCATCACTACTGCCTCTGATCTGGAGGACTCACTAAACAGAGAACATCCCTGGTCATCACTACTGCCTCTGATCTGGAGGACTCACTAAACAGAGAACATCCCTGGTCATCACTACTGCCTCTGATCTGGAGGACTCACTAAACAGAGAACATCCCTGGTCATCCCTACTGCCTCTGATCTGGAGGACTCACTAAACAGAGAACATCCCTGGTCATCACTACTGCCTCTGATCTGGAGGACTCACTAAACAGAGAACATCCCTGGTCATCACTACTGCCTCTGATCTGGAGGACTCACTAAACAGAGAACATCCCTGGTCATCACTACTGCCTCTGATCTGGAGGACTCACTAAACAGAGAACATCCCTGGTCATCACTACTGCCTCTGATCTGGAGGACTCACTAAACAGAGAACATCCCTGGTCATCCCTACTGCCTCTGATCTGGAGGACTCACTAAACAGAGAACATCCCTGGTCATCCCTACTGCCTCTGATCTGGAGGACTCACTAAACAGAGAACATCCCTGGTCATCACTACTGCCTCTGATCTGGAGGACTCACTAAACAGAGAACATCCCTGGTCATCCCTACTGCCTCTGATCTGGAGGACTCACTAAACAGAGAACATCCCTGGTCATCACTACTGCCTCTGATCTGGAGGACTCACTAAACAGAGAACATCCCTGGTCATCCCTACTGCCTCTGATCTGGAGGACTCACTAAACAGAGAACATCCCTGGTCATCACTACTTCCTCTGATCTGGAGGACTCACTAAACAGAGAACATCCCTGGTCATCACTACTGCCTCTGATCTGGAGGACTCACTAAACAGAGAACATCCCTGGTCATCACTACTGCCTCTGATCTGGAGGACTCACTAAACAGAGAACATCCCTGGTCATCCCTACTGCCTCTGATCTGGAGGACTCACTAAACAGAGAACATCCCTGGTCATCACTACTGCCTCTGATCTGGAGGACTCACTAAACAGAGAACATCCCTGGTCATCACTACTGCCTCTGATCTGGAGGACTCACTAAACAGAGAACATCCCTGGTCATCCCTACTGCCTCTGATCTGGAGGACTCACTAAACAGAGAACATCCCTGGTCATCCCTACTGCCTCTGATCTGGAGGACTCACTAAACAGAGAACATCCCTGGTCATCACTACTTCCTCTGATCTGGAGGACTCACTAAACAGAGAACATCCCTGGTCATCCCTACTGCCTCTGATCTGGAGGACTCACTAAACAGAGAACATCCCTGGTCATCACTACTGCCTCTGATCTGGAGGACTCACTAAACAGAGAACATCCCTGGTCATCCCTACTGCCTCTGATCTGGAGGACTCACTAAACAGAGAACATCCCTGGTCATCACTACTTCCTCTGATCTGGAGGACTCACTAAACAGAGAACATCCCTGGTCATCACTACTGCCTCTGATCTGGAGGACTCACTAAACAGAGAACATCCCTGGTCATCACTACTGCCTCTGATCTGGTGGACTCACTAAACAGAGAACATCCCTGGTCATCACTACTGCCTCTGATCTGGAGGACTCACTAAACAGAGAACATCCCTGGTCATCACTACTGCCTCTGATCTTTAGGACTCACTAAACAGAGAACATCCCTGGTCATCACTACTGCCTCTGATCTGGTGGACTCACTAAACAGAGAACATCCCTGGTCATCACTACTTCCTCTGATCTGGTGGACTCACTAAACAGAGAACATCCCTGGCCATCCCTACTGCCTCTTATCTGGTGGACTCACTAAACAGAGAACATCCCTGGTCATCCCTACTGCCTCTGATCTGGAGGACTCACTAAACAGAGAACATCCCTGGTCATCACTACTTCCTCTGATCTGGAGGACTCACTAAACAGAGAACATCCCTGGTCATCACTACTTCCTCTGATCTGGTGGACTCACTAAACAGAGAACATCCCTGGTCATCACTACTTCCTCTGATCTGGAGGACTCACTAAACAGAGAACATCCCTGGTCATCACTACTTCCTCTGATCTGGAGGACTCACTAAACAGAGAACATCCCTGGTCATCACTACTGCCTCTGATCTGGTGGACTCACTAAACAGAGAACATCCCTGGTCATCACTACTTCCTCTGATCTGGTGGACTCACTAAACAGAGAACATCCCTGGTCATCACTACTGCCTCTGATCTGGAGGACTCACTAAACAGAGAACATCCCTGTTCATCACTACTGCCTCTGATCTTTAGGACTCACTAAACAGAGAACATCCCTGGTCATCACTACTGCCTCTGATCTGGTGGACTCACTAAACAGAGAACATCCCTGGTCATCCCTACTTCCTCTGATCTGGAGGACTCACTAAACAGATAACATCCCTGGTCATCCCTACTGCCTCTGATCAGGAGGACTCACTAAACAGAGAACATCCCTGGTCATCCCTACTGCCTCTGATCTGGAGGACTCACTAAACAGAGAACATCCCTGGTCATCCCTACTGCCTCTGATCTGGAGGACTCACTAAACAGAGAACATCCCTGCACCCCCTACTGCCTCTGATCTGGAGGACTCACTAAACAGAGAACATCCCTGGTCATCCCTACTGCCTCTGATCTGGTGGACTCACTAAACAGAGAACATCCCTGGTCATCCCTACTGCCTCTGATCTGGAGGACTCACTAAACAGAGAACATCCCTGGTCATCCCTACTGCCTCTGATCTGGAGGACTCACTAAACAGAGAACATCCCTGGTCATCCCTACTGCCTCTGATCTGGAGGACTCACTAAACAGAGAACATCCCTGGTCATCCCTACTGCCTCTGATCTGGAGGACTCACTAAACAGATAACATCCCTGGTCATCCCTACTGCCTCTGATCTGGAGGACTCACTAAACAGAGAACATCCCTGGTCATCACTACTGCCTCTGATCTGGAGGACTCACTAAACAGAGAACATCCCTGGTCATCCCTACTGCCTCTGATCTGGAGGACTCACTAAACAGAGAACATCCCTGGTCATCACTACTGCCTCTGATCTGGAGGACTCACTAAACAGAGAACATCCCTGGTCATCACTACTGCCTCTGATCTGGAGGACTCACTAAACAGAGAACATCCCTGGTCATCACTACTGCCTCTGATCTGGAGGACTCACTAAACAGAGAACATCCCTGGTCATCACTACTGCCTCTGATCTGGAGGACTCACTAAACAGAGAACATCCCTGGTCATCACTACTGCCTCTGATCTGGTGGACTCACTAAACAGAGAACATCCCTGGTCATCACTACTGCCTCTGATCTGGTGGACTCACTAAACAGAGAACATCCCTGGCCATCCCTACTGCCTCTGATCTGGTGGACTCACTAAACAGAGAACATCCCTGGTCATCCCTACTTCCTCTGATCTGGAGGACTCACTAAACAGATAACATCCCTGGTCATCCCTACTGCCTCTGATCTGGAGGACTCACTAAACAGAGAACATCCCTGGTCATCCCTACTGCCTCTGATCTGGAGGACTCACTAAACAGAGAACATCCCTGGTCATCCCTACTGCCTCTGATCTGGAGGACTCACTAAACAGAGAACATCCCTGGTCATCCCTACTGCCTCTGATCTGGAGGACTCACTAAACAGAGAACATCCCTGGTCATCCCTACTGCCTCTGATCTGGAGGACTCACTAAACAGAGAACATCCCTGGTCATCCCTACTGCCTCTGATCTGGAGGACTCACTAAACAGATAACATCCCTGGTCATCCCTACTGCCTCTGATCTGGAGGACTCACTAAACAGAGAACATCCCTGGTCATCCCTACTGCCTCTGATCTGGTGGACTCACTAAACAGAGAACATCCCTGGTCATCCCTACTGCCTCTGATCTGGAGGACTCACTAAACAGAGAACATCCCTGGTCATCCCTACTGCCTCTGATCTGGAGGACTCACTAAACAGAGAACATCCCTGGTCATCCCTACTGCCTCTGATCTGGAGGACTCACTAAACAGAGAACATCCCTGGTCATCCCTACTGCCTCTGATCTGGAGGACTCACTAAACAGAGAACATCCCTGGTCATCCCTACTGCCTCTGATCTGGAGGACTCACTAAACAGATAACATCCCTGGTCATCCCTACTGCCTCTGATCTGGAGGACTCACTAAACAGAGAACATCCCTGGTCATCCCTACTGCCTCTGATCTGGAGGACTCACTAAACAGAGAACATCCCTGGTCATCCCTACTGCCTCTGATCTGGAGGACTCACTAAACAGAGAACATCCCTGGTCATCACTACTTCCTCTGATCTGGAGGACTCACTAAACAGAGAACATCCCTGGTCATCACTACTTCCTCTGATCTGGAGGACTCACTAAACAGAGAACATCCCTGGTCATCACTACTTCCTCTGATCTGGAGGACTCACTAAACAGAGAACATCCCTGGTCATCACTACTTCCTCTGATCTGGAGGACTCACTAAACAGAGAACATCCCTGGTCATCACTACTGCCTCTGATCTGGAGGACTCACTAAACAGAGAACATCCCTGGTCATCACTACTGCCTCTGATCTGGAGGACTCACTAAACAGAGAACATCCCTGGTCATCACTACTGCCTCTGATCTGGTGGACTCACTAAACAGAGAACATCCCTGGTCATCACTACTGCCTCTGATCTGGAGGACTCACTAAACAGAGAACATCCCTGGTCATCACTACTGCCTCTGATCTGGAGGACTCACTAAACAGAGAACATCCCTGGTCATCACTACTGCCTCTGATCTGGAGGACTCACTAAACAGAGAACATCCCTGGTCATCACTACTGCCTCTGATCTGGAGGACTCACTAAACAGAGAACATCCCTGGTCATCACTACTTCCTCTGATCTGGAGGACTCACTAAACAGAGAACATCCCTGGTCATCACTACTTCCTCTGATCTGGAGGACTCACTAAACAGAGAACATCCCTGGTCATCACTACTTCCTCTGATCTGGAGGACTCACTAAACAGAGAACATCCCTGGTCATCACTACTGCCTCTGATCTGGAGGACTCACTAAACAGAGAACATCCCTGGTCATCACTACTGCCTCTGATCTGGTGGACTCACTAAACAGAGAACATCCCTGGTCATCACTACTTCCTCTGATCTGGAGGACTCACTAAACAGAGAACATCCCTGGTCATCCCTACTGCCTCTGATCTGGAGGACTCACTAAACAGAGAACATCCCTGGTCATCCCTACTGCCTCTGATCTGGAGGACTCACTAAACAGAGAACATCCCTGGTCATCCCTACTGCCTCTGATCTGGAGGACTCACTAAACAGAGAACATCCCTGGTCATCCCTACTGCCTCTGATCTGGAGGACTCACTAAACAGAGAACATCCCTGGTCATCACTACTGCCTCTGATCTGGAGGACTCACTAAACAGAGAACATCCCTGGTCATCACTACTTCCTCTGATCTGGAGGACTCACTAAACAGAGAACATCCCTGGTCATCACTACTGCCTCTGATCTGGTGGACTCACTAAACAGAGAACATCCCTGGTCATCACTACTTCCTCTGATCTGGAGGACTCACTAAACAGAGAACATCCCTGGTCATCACTACTTCCTCTGATCTGGTGGACTCACTAAACAGAGAACATCCCTGGTCATCACTACTGCCTCTGATCTGGAGGACTCACTAAACAGAGAACATCCCTGGTCATCACTACTGCCTCTGATCTGGAGGACTCACTAAACAGAGAACATCCCTGGTCATCACTACTGCCTCTGATCTGGTGGACTCACTAAACAGAGAACATCCCTGGTCATCACTACTTCCTCTGATCTGGTGGACTCACTAAACAGAGAACATCCCTGGCCATCCCTACTGCCTCTGATCTGGTGGACTCACTAAACAGAGAACATCCCTGGTCATCCCTACTTCCTCTGATCTGGAGGACTCACTAAACAGAGAACATCCCTGGTCATCCCTACTGCCTCTGATCAGGAGGACTCACTAAACAGAGAACATCCCTGGTCATCCCTACTGCCTCTGATCTGGAGGACTCACTAAACAGAGAACATCCCTGGTCATCCCTACTGCCTCTGATCTGGAGGACTCACTAAACAGAGAACATCCCTGGTCATCCCTACTGCCTCTGATCTGGAGGACTCACTAAACAGAGAACATCCCTGGTCATCCCTACTGCCTCTGATCAGGAGGACTCACTAAACAGAGAACATCCCTGGTCATCCCTACTGCCTCTGATCTGGAGGACTCACTAAACAGAGAACATCCCTGGTCATCCCTACTGCCTCTGATCTGGAGGACTCACTAAACAGAGAACATCCCTGGTCATCCCTACTGCCTCTGATCTGGAGGACTCACTAAACAGAGAACATCCCTGGTCATCCCTACTGCCTCTGATCTGGAGGACTCACTAAACAGAGAACATCCCTGGTCATCCCTACTGCCTCTGATCTGGAGGACTCACTAAACAGAGAACATCCCTGGTCATCCCTATTGCCTCTGATCTGGAGGACTCACTAAACAGAGAACATCCCTGGTCATCCCTACTGCCTCTGATCTGGAGGACTCACTAAACAGAGAACATCCCTGGTCATCCCTACTGCCTCTGATCTGGAGGACTCACTAAACAGAGAACATCCCTGGTCATCACTACTGCCTCTGATCTGGAGGACTCACTAAACAGAGAACATCCCTGGTCATCCCTACTGCCTCTGATCTGGAGGACTCACTAAACAGAGAACATCCCTGGTCATCCCTACTGCCTCTGATCTGGAGGACTCACTAAACAGAGAACATCCCTGGTCATCACTACTTCCTCTGATCTGGAGGACTCACTAAACAGAGAACATCCCTGGTCATCACTACTTCCTCTGATCTGGTGGACTCACTAAACAGAGAACATCCCTGGTCATCACTACTTCCTCTGATCTGGAGGACTCACTAAACAGAGAACATCCCTGGTCATCACTACTGCCTCTGATCTGGAGGACTCACTAAACAGAGAACATCCCTGGTCATCACTACTGCCTCTGATCTGGAGGACTCACTAAACAGAGAACATCCCTGGTCATCCCTACTGCCTCTGATCTGGAGGACTCACTAAACAGAGAACATCCCTGGTCATCCCTATTGCCTCTGATCTGGAGGACTCACTAAACAGAGAACATCCCTGGTCATCCCTACTGCCTCTGATCTGGAGGACTCACTAAACAGATAACATCCCTGGTCATCCCTACTGCCTCTGATCTGGAGGACTCACTAAACAGAGAACATCCCTGGTCATCCCTACTGCCTCTGATCTGGAGGACTCACTAAACAGAGAACATCCCTGGTCATCCCTACTGCCTCTGATCTGGAGGACTCACTAAACAGAGAACATCCCTGGTCATCCCTACTGCCTCTGATCTGGAGGACTCACTAAACAGATAACATCCCTGGTCATCCCTACTGCCTCTGATCTGGAGGACTCACTAAACAGAGAACATCCCTGGTCATCCCTACTGCCTCTGATCTGGAGGACTCACTAAACAGAGAACATCCCTGGTCATCCCTACTGCCTCTGATCTGGAGGACTCACTAAACAGAGAACATCCCTGGTCATCCCTACTGCCTCTGATCTGGAGGACTCACTAAACAGAGAACATCCCTGGTCATCCCTACTGCCTCTGATCAGGAGGACTCACTAAACAGAGAACATCCCTGGTCATCCCTACTGCCTCTGATCTGGAGGACTCACTAAACAGATAACATCCCTGGTCATCCCTACTGCCTCTGATCAGGAGGACTCACTAAACAGAGAACATCCCTGGTCATCCCTACTGCCTCTGATCTGGTGGACTCACTAAACAGAGAACATCCCTGGTCATCCCTACTGCCTCTGATCTGGAGGACTCACTAAACAGAGAACATCCCTGGTCATCCCTACTGCCTCTGATCAGGAGGACTCACTAAACAGAGAACATCCCTGGTCATCCCTACTGCCTCTGATCTGGAGGACTCACGAAACAGAGAACATCCCTGGTCATCCCTATTGCCTCTGATCTGGAGGACTCACTAAACAGAGAACATCCCTGGTCATCCCTACTGCCTCTGATCAGGAGGACTCACTAAACAGAGAACATCCCTGGTCATCCCTACTGCCTCTGATCTGGAGGACTCACTAAACAGATAACATCCCTGGTCATCCCTACTGCCTCTGATCAGGAGGACTCACTAAACAGAGAACATCCCTGGTCATCCCTACTGCCTCTGATCTGGAGGACTCACTAAACAGAGAACATCCCTGGTCATCCCTACTGCCTCTGATCTGGAGGACTCACTAAACAGAGAACATCCCTGGTCATCACTACTTCCTCTGATCTGGAGGACTCACTAAACAGAGAACATCCCTGGTCATCACTACTTCCTCTGATCTGGTGGACTCACTAAACAGAGAACATCCCTGGTCATCACTACTTCCTCTGATCTGGAGGACTCACTAAACAGAGAACATCCCTGGTCATCACTACTTCCTCTGATCTGGAGGACTCACTAAACAGAGAACATCCCTGGTCATCACTACTGCCTCTGATCTGGAGGACTCACTAAACAGAGAACATCCCTGGTCATCACTACTGCCTCTGATCTGGAGGACTCACTAAACAGAGAACATCCCTGGTCATCCCTACTGCCTCTGATCTGGAGGACTCACTAAACAGAGAACATCCCTGGTCATCACTACTGCCTCTGATCTGGAGGACTCACTAAACAGAGAACATCCCTGGTCATCACTACTGCCTCTGATCTGGAGGACTCACTAAACAGAGAACATCCCTGGTCATCACTACTGCCTCTGATCTGGAGGACTCACTAAACAGAGAACATCCCTGGTCATCACTACTGCCTCTGATCTGGAGGACTCACTAAACAGAGAACATCCCTGGTCATCACTACTGCCTCTGATCTGGAGGACTCACTAAACAGAGAACATCCCTGGTCATCACTACTGCCTCTGATCTGGAGGACTCACTAAACAGAGAACATCCCTGGTCATCACTACTGCCTCTGATCTGGAGGACTCACTAAACAGAGAACATCCCTGGTCATCACTACTTCCTCTGATCTGGAGGACTCACTAAACAGAGAACATCCCTGGTCATCACTACTTCCTCTGATCTGGAGGACTCACTAAACAGAGAACATCCCTGGTCATCACTACTTCCTCTGATCTGGAGGACTCACTAAACAGAGAACATCCCTGGTCATCACTACTGCCTCTGATCTGGAGGACTCACTAAACAGAGAACATCCCTGGTCATCACTACTGCCTCTGATCTGGAGGACTCACTAAACAGAGAACATCCCTGGTCATCACTACTGCCTCTGATCTGGAGGACTCACTAAACAGAGAACATCCCTGGTCATCACTACCTTCCTCTGATCTGGAGGACTCACTAAACAGAGAACATCCCTGGTCATCCCTACTGCCTCTGATCTGGAGGACTCACTAAACAGAGAACATCCCTGGTCATCCCTACTGCCTCTGATCTGGAGGACTCACTAAACAGAGAACATCCCTGGTCATCCCTACTGCCTCTGATCTGGAGGACTCACTAAACAGAGAACATCCCTGGTCATCCCTACTGCCTCTGATCTGGAGGACTCACTAAACAGAGAACATCCCTGGTCATCACTACTGCCTCTGATCTGGTGGACTCACTAAACAGAGAACATCCCTGGTCATCACTACTTCCTCTGATCTGGAGGACTCACTAAACAGAGAACATCCCTGGTCATCACTACTGCCTCTGATCTGGAGGACTCACTAAACAGAGAACATCCCTGGTCATCACTACTGCCTCTGATCTGGAGGACTCACTAAACAGAGAACATCCCTGGTCATCACTACTTCCTCTGATCTGGAGGACTCACTAAACAGAGAACATCCCTGGTCATCACTACTGCCTCTGATCTGGAGGACTCACTAAACAGAGAACATCCCTGGTCATCACTACTGCCTCTGATCTGGAGGACTCACTAAACAGAGAACATCCCTGTTCATCACTACTGCCTCTGATCTGGAGGACTCACTAAACAGAGAACATCCCTGGTCATCCCTACTGCCTCTGATCTGGAGGACTCACTAAACAGAGAACATCCCTGGTCATCCCTACTGCCTCTGATCTGGAGGACTCACTAAACAGAGAACATCCCTGGTCATCCCTACTGCCTCTGATCTGGAGGACTCACTAAACAGAGAACATCCCTGGTCATCCCTACTGCCTCTGATCTGGAGGACTCACTAAACAGAGAACATCCCTGGTCATCCCTACTGCCTCTGATCTGGAGGACTCACTAAACAGAGAACATCCCTGGTCATCCCTACTGCCTCTGATCTGGAGGACTCACTAAACAGAGAACATCCCTGGTCATCCCTACTGCCTCTGATCTGGAGGACTCACTAAACAGAGAACATCCCTGGTCATCCCTACTGCCTCTGATCTGGAGGACTCACTAAACAGAGAACATCCCTGGTCATCCCTACTGCCTCTGATCTGGAGGACTCACTAAACAGAGAACATCCCTGGTCATCCCTACTGCCTCTGATCTGGAGGACTCACTAAACAGAGAACATCCCTGGTCATCCCTACTGCCTCTGATCTGGAGGACTCACTAAACAGAGAACATCCCTGGTCATCCCTACTGCCTCTGATCTGGAGGACTCACTAAACAGAGAACATCCCTGGTCATCCCTACTGCCTCTGATCTGGAGGACTCACTAAACAGAGAACATCCCTGGTCATCCCTACTGCCTCTGATCTGGAGGACTCACTAAACAGAGAACATCCCTGGTCATCCCTACTGCCTCTGATCTGGAGGACTCACTAAACAGAGAACATCCCTGGTCATCCCTACTGCCTCTGATCTGGAGGACTCACTAAACAGAGAACATCCCTGGTCATCACTACTTCCTCTGATCTGGAGGACTCACTAAACAGAGAACATCCCTGGTCATCACTACTTCCTCTGATCTGGAGGACTCACTAAACAGAGAACATCCCTGGTCATCACTACTTCCTCTGATCTGGAGGACTCACTAAACAGAGAACATCCCTGGTCATCACTACTTCCTCTGATCTGGAGGACTCACTAAACAGAGAACATCCCTGGTCATCACTACTGCCTCTGATCTGGAGGACTCACTAAACAGAGAACATCCCTGGTCATCCCTACTGCCTCTGATCTGGAGGACTCACTAAACAGAGAACATCCCTGGTCATCCCTACTGCCTCTGATCTGGAGGACTCACTAAACAGAGAACATCCCTGGTCATCCCTACTGCCTCTGATCTGGAGGACTCACTAAACAGAGAACATCCCTGGTCATCCCTACTGCCTCTGATCTGGAGGACTCACTAAACAGAGAACATCCCTGGTCATCCCTACTGCCTCTGATCTGGAGGACTCACTAAACAGAGAACATCCCTGGTCATCCCTACTGCCTCTGATCTGGAGGACTCACTAAACAGAGAACATCCCTGGTCATCCCTACTGCCTCTGATCTGGAGGACTCACTAAACAGAGAACATCCCTGGTCATCACTACTGCCTCTGATCTGGAGGACTCACTAAACAGAGAACATCCCTGGTCATCACTACTTCCTCTGATCTGGAGGACTCACTAAACAGAGAACATCCCTGGTCATCACTACTGCCTCTGATCTGGAGGACTCACTAAACAGAGAACATCCCTGGTCATCACTACTTCCTCTGATCTGGAGGACTCACTAAACAGAGAACATCCCTGGTCATCACTACTGCCTCTGATCTGGAGGACTCACTAAACAGAGAACATCCCTGGTCATCACTACTGCCTCTGATCTGGAGGACTCACTAAACAGAGAACATCCCTGGTCATCCCTACTGCCTCTGATCTGGAGGACTCACTAAACAGAGAACATCCCTGGTCATCACTACTGCCTCTGATCTGGAGGACTCACTAAACAGAGAACATCCCTGGTCATCCCTACTGCCTCTGATCTGGAGGACTCACTAAACAGAGAACATCCCTGGTCATCCCTACTGCCTCTGATCTGGAGGACTCACTAAACAGAGAACATCCCTGGTCATCCCTACTGCCTCTGATCTGGAGGACTCACTAAACAGAGAACATCCCTGGTCATCACTACTGCCTCTGATCTGGAGGACTCACTAAACAGAGAACATCCCTGGTCATCCCTACTGCCTCTGATCTGGAGGACTCACTAAACAGAGAACATCCCTGGTCATCACTACTGCCTCTGATCTGGAGGACTCACTAAACAGAGAACATCCCTGGTCATCCCTACTGCCTCTGATCTGGAGGACTCACTAAACAGAGAACATCCCTGGTCATCACTACTTCCTCTGATCTGGAGGACTCACTAAACAGAGAACATCCCTGGTCATCACTACTTCCTCTGATCTGGAGGACTCACTAAACAGAGAACATCCCTGGTCATCACTACTTCCTCTGATCTGGAGGACTCACTAAACAGAGAACATCCCTGGTCATCACTACTTCCTCTGATCTGGAGGACTCACTAAACAGAGAACATCCCTGGTCATCACTACTGCCTCTGATCTGGAGGACTCACTAAACAGAGAACATCCCTGGTCATCACTACTTCCTCTGATCTGGAGGACTCACTAAACAGAGAACATCCCTGGTCATCACTACTGCCTCTGATCTGGAGGACTCACTAAACAGAGAACATCCCTGGTCATCACTACTGCCTCTGATCTGGAGGACTCACTAAACAGAGAACATCCCTGGTCATCACTACTTCCTCTGATCTGGTGGACTCACTAAACAGAGAACATCCCTGGTCATCACTACTGCCTCTGATCTGGAGGACTCACTAAACAGAGAACATCCCTGGTCATCACTACTGCCTCTGATCTGGAGGACTCACTAAACAGAGAACATCCCTGGTCATCACTACTGCCTCTGATCTGGAGGACTCACTAAACAGAGAACATCCCTGGTCATCACTACTGCCTCTGATCTGGAGGACTCACTAAACAGAGAACATCCCTGGTCATCCCTACTGCCTCTGATCTGGTGGACTCACTAAACAGAGAACATCCCTGGTCATCCCTACTTCCTCTGATCTGGAGGACTCACTAAACAGAGAACATCCCTGGTCATCCCTACTGCCTCTGATCTGGAGGACTCACTAAACAGAGAACATCCCTGGTCATCCCTACTGCCTCTGATCTGGAGGACTCACTAAACAGAGAACATCCCTGGTCATCCCTACTGCCTCTGATCTGGAGGACTCACTAAACAGAGAACATCCCTGGTCATCCCTACTGCCTCTGATCTGGAGGACTCACTAAACAGAGAACATCCCTGGTCATCCCTACTGCCTCTGATCTGGAGGACTCACTAAACAGAGAACATCCCTGGTCATCCCTACTGCCTCTGATCTGGAGGACTCACTAAACAGAGAACATCCCTGGTCATCCCTACTGCCTCTGATCTGGAGGACTCACTAAACAGAGAACATCCCTGGTCATCCCTACTGCCTCTGATCTGGAGGACTCACTAAACAGAGAACATCCCTGGTCATCCCTACTGCCTCTGATCTGGAGGACTCACTAAACAGATAACATCCCTGGTCATCCCTACTGCCTCTGATCTGGAGGACTCACTAAACAGAGAACATCCCTGGTCATCACTACTGCCTCTGATCTGGAGGACTCACTAAACAGAGAACATCCCTGGTCATCCCTACTGCCTCTGATCTGGAGGACTCACTAAACAGAGAACATCCCTGGTCATCACTACTGCCTCTGATCTGGAGGACTCACTAAACAGAGAACATCCCTGGTCATCACTACTGCCTCTGATCTGGAGGACTCACTAAACAGAGAACATCCCTGGTCATCACTACTGCCTCTGATCTGGAGGACTCACTAAACAGAGAACATCCCTGGTCATCACTACTGCCTCTGATCTGGAGGACTCACTAAACAGAGAACATCCCTGGTCATCACTACTGCCTCTGATCTGGAGGACTCACTAAACAGAGAACATCCCTGGTCATCACTACTGCCTCTGATCTGGTGGACTCACTAAACAGAGAACATCCCTGGTCATCACTACTTCCTCTGATCTGGAGGACTCACTAAACAGAGAACATCCCTGGTCATCACTACTTCCTCTGATCTGGAGGACTCACTAAACAGAGAACATCCCTGGTCATCACTACTGCCTCTGATCTGGAGGACTCACTAAACAGAGAACATCCCTGGTCATCACTACTGCCTCTGATCTGGAGGACTCACTAAACAGAGAACATCCCTGGTCATCACTACTGCCTCTGATCTGGTGGACTCACTAAACAGAGAACATCCCTGGCCATCCCTACTGCCTCTGATCTGGTGGACTCACTAAACAGAGAACATCCCTGGTCATCCCTACTTCCTCTGATCTGGAGGACTCACTAAACAGATAACATCCCTGGTCATCCCTACTGCCTCTGATCAGGAGGACTCACTAAACAGAGAACATCCCTGGTCATCCCTACTGCCTCTGATCTGGAGGACTCACTAAACAGAGAACATCCCTGGTCATCCCTACTGCCTCTGATCTGGAGGACTCACTAAACAGAGAACATCCCTGACCCCACCCCCCCCCTACTGCCTCTGATCTGGAGGACTCACTAAACAGAGAACATCCCTGGTCATCCCTACTGCCTCTGATCTGGAGGACTCACTAAACAGAGAACATCCCTGGTCATCCCTACTGCCTCTGATCTGGAGGACTCACTAAACAGATAACATCCCTGGTCATCCCTACTGCCTCTGATCTGGAGGACTCACTAAACAGAGAACATCCCTGGTCATCCCTACTGCCTCTGATCTGGAGGACTCACTAAACAGAGAACATCCCTGGTCATCCCTACTGCCTCTGATCTGGAGGACTCACTAAACAGAGAACATCCCTGGTCATCCCTACTGCCTCTGATCTGGAGGACTCACTAAACAGAGAACATCCCTGGTCATCCCTACTGCCTCTGATCTGGAGGACTCACTAAACAGAGAACATCCCTGGTCATCCCTACTGCCTCTGATCTGGAGGACTCACTAAACAGAGAACATCCCTGGTCATCCCTACTGCCTCTGATCTGGAGGACTCACTAAACAGAGAACATCCCTGGTCATCCCTACTGCCTCTGATCTGGAGGACTCACTAAACAGAGAACATCCCTGGTCATCCCTACTGCCTCTGATCTGGAGGACTCACTAAACAGAGAACATCCCTGGTCATCCCTACTGCCTCTGATCTGGAGGACTCACTAAACAGAGAACATCCCTGGTCATCCCTACTGCCTCTGATCTGGAGGACTCACTAAACAGAGAACATCCCTGGTCATCCCTACTGCCTCTGATCTGGAGGACTCACTAAACAGAGAACATCCCTGGTCATCCCTACTGCCTCTGATCTGGTGGACTCACTAAACAGAGAACATCCCTGGTCATCCCTACTGCCTCTGATCTGGAGGACTCACTAAACAGAGAACATCCCTGGTCATCCCTGCAGCCTCTGATCTGGAGGACTCACTAAACAGAGAACATCCCTGGTCATCCCTACTGCCTCTGATCTGGAGGACTCACTAAACAGAGAACATCCCTGGTCATCCCTACTGCCTCTGATCTGGAGGACTCACTAAACAGAGAACATCCCTGGTCATCCCTACTGCCTCTGATCTGGAGGACTCACTAAACAGAGAACATCCCTGGTCATCCCTACTGCCTCTGATCTGGAGGACTCACTAAACAGAGAACATCCCTGGTCATCCCTACTGCCTCTGATCTGGAGGACTCACTAAACAGAGAACATCCCTGGTCATCCCTACTGCCTCTGATCAGGAGGACTCACTAAACAGAGAACATCCCTGGTCATCCCTACTGCCTCTGATCTGGAGGACTCACAAAACAGAGAACATCCCTGCCCCCCCCTACTGCCTCTGATCTGGAGGACTCACTAAAGTAGAGTTCTAATATAACAGCACCACTAGTCTATTGGTAAATAGCCCACCCATTTTCACCTACCTCATCCCCACACTGTTTTTATTTATTTACTTTTCTGCTCTTTTGCACACCAATATCTCTACCTGTACATGACCATCTGATCATTTATCACTCCAGTGTTAATCTGCAATATTGTAATTATTCGCCTACCTCCTCATGTCTTTTGCACACATTGTATATAGACTCCCCTTTTTTCTACTGTGTTATTGACTTGTTAATTGTTTACTCCATGTGTAACTCTGTGTTGTCTGTTCACACTGCTATGATTTATCTTGGCCAGGTCGCAGTTGCAAATGAGAACTTGTTCTCAACTAGCCTACCTGGTTAAATAAAGGTGAAATAAAAATAAAATACCAGAGGCTGGTAGCAGCAGAGTTCTACTATAACAGCACCACTGAGTCCATACCAGAGGCTGGTAGCAGTAGAGTTCTACTATAACAGCACCACTGAGTCCATACCAGAGGCTGGTAGCAGTAGAGTTCTACTATAACAGCACCACTCTGGCCTGCTGACTGAAACATGATCTCCCTACCACTGAGTAGAGTTCTAGTATAACAGCACCACTCAGCCCATCAAAACTGTTCGCTGCACCACTGAGCCCCCAGATGGCTGGAACAAACTACCCTCACAGAGGACAGCAGTCAATCACCACTTCCGGACTGAAACATGATGAAACCCCACCTCCAGAGAAATACCTGGATAGGATAAGTAATCCTTCTCAGTCCCCCTTTAAGATTTAGATGCACTATTGTAAAGTGACTATTCTACTGATGTCATAAGGTGAATGCACACTGTAAGTCGCTCTGGATAAGAGCGTCTGCTGACTTAAATGTCAATGTAAATGTATAACAGAAACTGAGTCCATACCAAGGCTGGTAGCACAGAGTTCTACTATAACAGCACCACTGAGTCAACCGGAGGCTGGTAGCAACATGATAACAGCACCACAGAGCCATCGTCAGAGGCTGGAAACAGATGAACAGCACCACTGAGCCTAGTCAAGTCAGAGGACTGAAACATGATGAAACAGAGCCACGTGAGTCCATGAACCATGATGGCAGGCCTAGCAAGTCAGAGGACTGAAACTGATGAAACAGAGCCTCTGAACGGACTGAAGCAGATGAACCACAGAGTTCTACTAAAATGATGAACCACAGAGCCTCCAGTACGGACTGAAACATGATGTAGAGTTCTACTATAACAGCACCACTGAGTCCATACCAGAGGCTGGTAGCACAGAGTTCTACTATAACAGCACCACTGAGTCCATGAACCAGAGGCTGGTAGCAGTCAGAGGACTGAAACATGATGAACACAGAGCCTCGTCAAGTCAACGGCTGGAAGCTAGAGAAATCCGGACTGGCCTGAAACCACTGAGCCACAGAGCCCGCTCAAGTCAACGGACTGAAACATGATGAACCACAGAGCCTCGTCAATGGTGGAACAAACGGACTGAAACATGATGAATCACCACCTTCCGGAGACACATGAAACCCAGAGCCTCGTTCAACGGACTGAAACATGATGAACCACAGAGGATCAAGTAATCCTTCTCACCCCCGTTTAAGATTTAGATGCACATGTAAATGAACCACAGAGCCTCGTCAAGTCAACGGACTGAAACATGATGAACCACAGAGCCTCGTCAAGTCAACGGACTTAAATGTAAATGTAAATGATGAACCACTGAGTCCATACCAGAGGCCTCGTCAAGTCAACGGACTATAACAGCACCACTGATGAACCATACCAGAGGCTGGTAGCAGTAGAGTTCTACGGACTGAAACATGATGAACCACAGGCTGGTAGCAGTAGAGACTACTATAACAGCACCACTGAACCATACCAGAGGCTGGTCAAGTAGAGTTCTACTATAACAGCACCACTGAACCATACCAGAGGCTGGTCAAGTCAGAGGACTGAAACATGATGAACCATACCAGAGGCTGGTCAGCAGTCAACGGACTGAAACATGATGAACCACAGAGCCTCGTCAGTAGAGTTCTACTATAACAACACTGATGATACCACAGGCTGGTAAGTCAAGGACTGAAACAGATGAACCATACAGAGGCTGGTAGCAGTCAGAGGACTGAAACATGCACCATGAACCACAGAGGCTGGTCAAGTCAGAGTTCTACTGATAACAGCACCACTGAACCATACCAGAGGCTGGTAGCAGTAGAGTTCTACTATGAAACATGACTGAACCACAGAGGCTCGTCAAGTCAACGGACTGATAACAGCACCACTGAGTCCATACAGAGGCTGTCAAGTCAGAGGACTGAAACTGATGAACAGACAGAGCCTCGTCAAGTCAACGGACTGAAACATGATGAACCACAGAGCCTCGTCAAGTCAACGGACTGAAACATGATGAACCACAGAGCCTCGTCAAGTCAACGGACTGAAACATGATGAACCACAGAGCCTCGTCAAGTCAACGGACTGAAACATGATGAACCACAGAGCCTCGTCAAGTCAACGGACTGAAACATGATGAACCACAGAGCCTCGTCAAGTCAACGGACTGAAACATGATGAACCACAGAGCCTCGTCAAGTCAACGGACTGAAACATGATGAACCACAGAGCCTCGTCAAGTCAACGGACTGAAACATGATGAACCACAGAGCCTCGTCAAGTCAACGGACTGAAACATGATGAACCACAGAGCCTCGTCAAGTCAACGGACTGAAACATGATGAACCACAGAGCCTCGTCAAGTCAACGGACTGAAACATGATGAACCACAGAGCCTCGTCAAGTCAACGGACTGAAACATGATGAACCACAGAGCCTCGTCAAGTCAACGGACTGAAACATGATGAACCACAGAGCCTCGTCAAGTCAACGGACTGAAACATGATGAACCACAGAGCCTCGTCAAGTCAACGGACTGAAACATGATGAACCACAGAGCCTCGTCAAGTCAACGGACTGAAACATGATGAACCACAGAGCCTCGTCAAGTCAACGGACTGAAACATGATGAACCACAGAGCCTCGTCAAGTCAACGGACTGAAACATGATGAACCACAGAGCCTCGTCAAGTCAACGGACTGAAACATGATGAACCACAGAGCCTCGTCAAGTCAACGGACTGAAACATGATGAACCACAGAGCCTCGTCAAGTCAACGGACTGAAACATGATGAACCACAGAGCCTCGTCAAGTCAACGGACTGAAACATGATGAACCACAGAGAGCCTCGTCAAGTCAACGGACTGAAACATGATGAACCACAGAGCCTCGTCAAGTCAACGGACTGAAACATGATGAACCACAGAGCCTCGTCAAGTCAACATGATGAACCACAGACTTCACACGGAACCACAGGGTCTATTGTTTATCACATGTTCTGAAACATGATGAACCACAGAGGTCTGTCAACGGACTGAAACATGATGAACCACAGAGCTCTCGTCTCTCTCTCCTGAAACATGATGATCTCAGAGCTCTCAACGGACTGAAACATGATGAACCACAGAGCCTCGTCAAGTCAACGGACTGAAACATGATGAACCACAGAGCCTCGTCAAGTCAACGGACTGAAACATGATGAACCACAGAGCCTCTCAAGTCAACGGACTGAAACATGATGAACCACAGAGCCTCGTCAAGTCAACGGACTGAAACATCTCTGAACCACCTCCTCCCTCCCTCCCTCTCTCTCTCTCTCTCTCTCTCTCAACGGACTGAAACATGATGAACCACAGAGCCTCTCTCTCTCTCTCTCTCTCTCTCTCTCCTCTCTCTCTCTCTCTCTCTCTCTCTCTCTCTCTCTCTTCTCTCTCTCTCTCTCTCTCATCCCTGATGAATCCACAGAGCCTCTCAAGTCCCTCTGAAACATGATGAACCACAGATCTCTCTCGACTGAAACATCTCTGCTCGTTCTCTCCTCTCTCTTTTCACTGACTGAAACATGATGAACCCCCACCCTCCCTTTCCCCTTCTCTCTTCCTGAACCCCAGAGCCTCCCCTCTCCCCTGAAACATGATCCAGTTCCTCCGCTGTGTCTATAGAGACAGGTGAGTTCTGAGTCTGTTTTGATCTCGGACTAACATGTATTCACTCTCTTCTCCTCTAGTCACCGGGATCTGATGAACCAAGTCATCGCTCAAAGACAAGGTGAAACCTGGAAACAGAGCTTCTTCCTCAAGTCTCCGGACTGAAACATGTCTTTTACCTGCATCTCCTTTTGTGGAGGGATCAGAAAGCATGAGCTGACACAGTGAAGTCCCCAGGTAGCAGACATCACTATCTATTTCAGTCTGGCAGGACACCAAGAGGACTGGAATTAGATTATTAACATCATTGGAGGGTGAGAGCCAATAAGGACTGAAACATTATTATCTTTCTGTGTCCAACACCTGGATATCTTTGAATTAGGCTCCAGTTGTTGCAAGAACTTCCAATAAATTCCATGGTTTTCCAGAAATCTAGATGATGAACTCCTTATTCCAGGAATCCTCCATATCTGGAGAGAGAGAGAGAGAGAGAGTCAGAGAGAGAGAAACAGAGAACACAGAGCCTCGTCAAGACGAGACAGAGACATGATGAAGACAGAGAGAGACAGAACAGAGAACCACAGAGAGACAGAGGACAGAAACATGATGACAGAGACAGAGAGACAACGGACTGAAACATGATGAACCACAGAGCCTCGTCAAGTCAACGGACTGAAACATGATGAACACAGAGCCTCGTCAGAGTCAGACGGACAGAAACATGATGAACCACAGAGCCAGAGAGAGTCAAGTCAACGGACAGAGAGACAGAGAGAGAGAGAGAGAAGAGACAGAGAGACATGATGAACCACAGAGCCTCGTCGTCAAGGGACTGAAAAGATGAACGAGGGAGACAGAGTCAGACGGAGAGACATGATGAACCACAGAGAGTCAAGACAGAGACAGAGACATGATGAAGACAGAGCCTCAGAGTCAACGGACAGAAACATGATGAACCACAGAGCCAGAGAGTCAAGGACAGAGACAGAGACACAGAGAGAGAGACAGAGACAGAGACAGAAACATGATGAACCACAGAGCCAGTCAAGTCAGAGACAGAAACATGATGAACCACAGAGCCAGAAGTCAGACAGAGAGACTGAAACATGATGAAGAGACAGAGAGTCAGAGAGACAGAGAGATGAACCACAGAGCGAGGGGAGAAAGAGCGGAGACATGATGAACCAGAGGGAGCCAGAGAGGGAGACAGAGGGTCAGAGAGAGGGAGACTGAGACATGATGACACCACAGAGGGAGACAAGTCAGACAGACAGAAAGAGAGACAGACAGACAGAGAGACAGACAGACAGAGAGAGGGAGACAGACAGACAGACAGACAGACAGACAGACAGACAGACAGACAGAGAAGACAGAGAGAGGGAGACAGACGAGACAGACAGACAGACAGACAGACAGACAGATGACAGACTCTCTCAAGACGGACTGAAACATGACAGAGCCTCGTCAAGTCAACAGACAGATGAACCACAGACAGACAACGGACAGAAACATGATGAACCAGAGAGAGAGAGAGAGTCGGAGAGACATGATGAAGACAGACAGACGGACAGACAGACGGACAGTCACGGTCAGACGGACAGACGGACAGACAGAGATGAAGACGGAGAGACGGACAGACAGTCAGACAGACAGAAAGAGACAGATGAACCACAGAGAGAGAGAGTCAGAGAGAGACTGAGAAGACAGAGAGAGAGAGAACCACAGAGAGAGTCAGAGTCAACAGAGAGGAGAACATGAGAACAGACAGAGAGCCTCAGAGAGAGTCAAGTCAGACGGAGAGAGAGACAGATGAGACCACAGAGAGAGAGTCAAGTCAGACGGAGAGAAACATGATGAAGACAGAGAAGTCAACGGACTGAAGACGGAGAGAGAGAGAGACGGAGAGAGAGAGAGACAGACAGAGAGAGAGAGAGACGGAGAGAGAGAGAGACAGACAGACAGACAGACAGACAGACAGACAGAGAGGGAGCGAGGGGCGGCAGGGTAGCCTAGTGGTTAGAGTGTAGAGGCGGCAGGGTAGCCTAGTGGTTAGAGTGGAGGTGTGGCAGGGTAGCCTAGTGGTTAGAGTGGAGGGGCGGCAGGGTAGCCTAGTGGTTAGAGCGCTGGACTAGTAACCAGAAGGTTGCAAGTTCATACCCCCGAGCTGACAAGGTACAAATCTGTCGTTCTGCCCCTGAACAGGCAGTTAACCCACTGTCCCTAGGCCATAATTGAAAATAAGAATTTGTTCTTTAACTGACTTGCCTAGTTAAATAAAGGTAAAATTAAAATAAATAAAATGATTGTTCTTTAGTAGTGGTTTCTCTGCAGCAATTCGACCAAGCATTTATTTGGGCTGCAATTTCTGAGGCTGGTAACTCTAATGAACTTATCCTCTGTAGCAGAGGGAACTCTGGGTCTTCCTTTCCTGTGGCGGTCCTCATGAGAGACAGTTAACTCTCTAATGAACGTATCCTCTGTAGCAGAGGGAACTCTGGGTCTTCCTGTCCTGTGGCGGTCCTCATGAGAGACAGTTAACTCTCTAATGAACTTATCCTCTGTAGCAGAGGGAACTCTGGGTCTTCCTTTCCTGTGGCGGTCCTCATGAGAGACAGTTAACTCTCTAATGAACGTATCCTCTGTAGCAGAGGGAACTCAAAGGTCTTCCTGTCCTGTGGCGGTCCTCATGAGAGACAGTTAACTCTCTAATGAACGTATCCTCTGTAGCAGAGGGAACTCTGGGTCTTCCTTTCCTGTGGCGGTCCTCATGAGAGACAGTTAACTCTCTAATGAACGTATCCTCTGTAGCAGAGGGAACTCTGGGTCTTCCTTTCCTGTGGCGGTCCTCAGGGTAGAGAGACAGTTAACTCTCTAATGGCAGACTAGTGCAGAGGTATCCTCTGTAGCAGAGGGAACTCTGGGTCTTCCTTTCCTGTGGCGGTCCTCATGAGAGACAGTTAACTCTCTAATGAACGTATCCTCTGTTAGCAGAGGGAACTCAGGGGTCTTCCTTTCCTGTGGCGGTCCTCACTGGAGAGACAGTTAACTCTCTAATGAACGTTATCCTCTGTAGCAGAGGGAACTCTGGGTCTTCCTTTGAACAGGCAGGTCCCATGAGAGACAGTTAACTCTCTAATAAACGTATCCTCTGTAGCAGAGGGAACTCTGTAAGTCTTCCTTTCCTGAAGCGGTCTGCTCATGAGAGACAGTTATATTCTCTAAATGAAGGTAATCCTCTGTAAAGAGGGAACTCTGGTAGTCTTCCTTTCCTGCAGGCGGTCCTCACGAGAGACAGTTAACTCTCTAATGAACGTATCCTCTGTAGCAGAGGGAACTCTGGGTCTTCCTTTCCTGTGGCGGTCCTCATGAGAGACAGTTAACTCTCTAATGAACGTATCCTCTGTAGCAGAGGGAACTCTGGGTCTTCCTGTCCTGTGGCGGTCCTCACGAGAGACAGTTAACTCTCTAATGAACGTATCCTCTGTAGCAGAGGGAACTCTGGGTCTTCCTGTCCTGTGGCGGTCCTCATGAGAGACAGTTAACTCTCTAATGAACGTATCCTCTGTAGCAGAGGGAACTCTGGGTCTTCCTGTCCTGTGGCGGTCCTCATGAGAGACAGTTAACTCTCTAATGAACGTATCCTCTGTAGCAGAGGGAACTCTGGGTCTTCCTGTCCTGTGGCGGTCCTCACGAGAGACAGTTAACTCTCTAATGAACGTATCCTCTGTAGCAGAGGGAACTCTGGGTCTTCCTTTCCTGTGGCGGTCCTCATGAGAGACAGTTAACTCTCTAATGAACGTATCCTCTGTAGCAGAGGGAACTCTGGGTCTTCCTTTCCTGTGGCGGTCCTCATGAGAGACAGTTAACTCTCTAATGAACGTATCCTCTGTAGCAGAGGGAACTCTGGGTCTTCCTTTCCTGTGGCGGTCCTCATGAGAGACAGTTAACTCTCTAATGAACGTATCCTCTGTAGCAGAGGGAACTCTGGGTCTTCCTTTCCTGTGGCGGTCCTCATGAGAGACAGTTAACTCTCTAATGAACGTATCCTCTGTAGCAGAGGGAACTCTGGGTCTTCCTGTCCTGTGGCGGTCCTCATGAGAGACAGTTAACTCTCTAATGAACGTATCCTCTGTAGCAGAGGGAACTCTGGGTCTTCCTGTCCTGTGGCGGTCCTCATGAGAGACAGTTAACTCTCTAATGAACGTATCCTCTGTAGCAGAGGGAACTCTGGGTCTTCCTTTCCTGTGGCGGTCCTCACGAGAGACTGTTTCATCACATCTTGATGGTTTGTGCGACTGCACTTGAAGAAACTTTCAAAGTCCTTGATATTTTACATATTGACCGACCTTCATGTCTTAAAGTAATGATGGACTGTCATTTCTCTTTGCATATTTGAGCTGTTCTTTCCATAATATGGACCTTGTCTTTTACCAAATAGGGCTATCTTCTGTATACCACCCCTACCTGATTGGCTCAAACGCATGAACAAATAAATAACTTTTAACAAGGCACACCTGTTAATTGAAATGCATTCCAGGTGACTACCTCATGAAGCTGGTTGAGAGAATGCCAAGAGTGTGCAAAGCAGTCACCAAGGCAAAGGGTGCCTGTTTTGAAGAATGTGTTTAGTTTAAAACTGATGATTCCATGTGTGTTATTTCATAGTTGTGACGTCTTCACTATTATTCTACAATGTAGAAAATAGTAAAAAATGAAGAAAAACCCTTGAATTTAGGTGTGTCCAAAACCTTTTGACAGGTACAGTATATAAAGTGTGTGATGCAAATTATATGTATTATTGACATGATTTTTATTATTCATTATTTATATTAGTTAGTTTCATTTACTGCGACCTGGGATAAAGCAAACTCAAAATGCAATACATGTCAACTCTATATCTGACATGATACAGGTGTCTTCACAGCCCATAACCATGTGATGTGGTTTCAAAGTAGATTTGTTTATAATAATAGATAAATAATAAATGATATATGCCATGTACAGGTACTATTTGTGCAAAAGAGCGTAAATAAATAAAAACAGTATAAAAACAGTATCATGTGTGAAAATGGGCTATTCTACGCTATGGTTAGCTGCTCGGATAGCTGATGTTTGAATGGTGATAACATTTTTCAGCCCTAACCCTGGTGGTTTCAAAGTAGCCATGTTTAAGTCTACCAATAATCCCTCTGTGTGACCCTGATTTAGCCCACTGCAGTAAAAGGTTAACATCGTCACACAGAGGGCCCTGTGTTTCCTCGTCTATAGAACTAGCGAGGATACGAAATATCCTGACTCGTTTAAAACCAGACCCATTTCCTTGTCTAATAACGTAGAAAAATAGAATCAGCTCCACCACCATATGAAATGTGGGATGTGGGAATATATCCTGTCTTCAACTAGCAACACATATATATATAAAACATTATTTATCCTGTCTTCAACTAGCATCACATATATATATAAAACATTATTTATCCTGTCTTCAACTAGCAACACATGAATATAAAACATTATTTATCCTGTCTTCAACTAGCAACACATGAA
>NW_026290901.1:0-42500 GCF_023373465.1 Oncorhynchus keta
AGAGGTGGAGGGAGGAAGAGGTGGATGGAGGAGATGAGGAGAGGAGGAGGGAGGAGAGGAGGAGGAGAGGAGAGGAGGAGGAGAGGTGGAGGGAGGAGAGGTGGAGGGAGGAGAGGTGGAGGAAGATGAAAGGAGGAGAGGTGAGAGGAGGAGGGAGGGAGAGAAGGAGTGGTGGGAGAGGAGAGAGGTGGGAGAGGAGGAGAGGAGGAGAGGGAGGAGAGAAGGGAGGTAGAGAGGTGGAGAGGGGGAGGAGAGGAGAGAGAGGTGGAGGGGGGCGAGGAGGAGGAGGTAGAGGTGGAGAGGGGGCGAGGAGGAGGGAGAGAGGTAGAGGTGGGAGAGGAGGAGAGGTAGAGAGGTGGAGAGGGGGCGAGGAGGAGAGGTAGAGAGGTGGAGAGGAGGAGAGGTGGAGAGAGAGGAGGAGGAGGGAGGAGAGAAGGAGAGGTAGAGAGGTAGAGAGGAGGGCGAGGAGAGAGGTAGAGAGGTGGAGAGGGGGCGAGGAGGAGAGGTAGAGAGGTGGAGAGGTGGAGGAGGAGGTAGAGAGGTAGAGAGGTGGAGAGGAGGAGAGGGAGAGGTGGAGAGGGGGGGATGGAGGAGAGGAGAGAGGTGGAGAGGTGGAGAGGAGGAGAGGAGAAGTGGAGGTTGTGTGACGATGAGGAAGAAACAAAACATGTTGAATAATGATGAAAACACACCATATAAATCGTGTTAAAATACACACCATTAATAACCTACAGGAATAATTTGAGTGGAAGGTGATTATCGTTGAGATGGAAACACATGAACAAACAACATGGCCGCCGCCAAAGGGAGTCCAACCCCATATTGATATTGGTTATGGGGCCACACTAGACTTTATACTAATACATTGGGACTGTGGGGAGTCCAACCCCATATTGATATTGGTTATGGGGCCACACTAGACTTTATACTAATACATTGGGACTGTGGGGAGTCCAACCCCATATTGATATTGGTTATGGGGCCACACTAGACTTTATACTAATACATTGGGACTGTGGGGAGTCCAACCCCATAGTGATATTGGTTATGAGGCCACACTAGACTTTATACTAATACATTGGGACTGTGGGGAGTCCAACCCCATATTGATATTGGTTATGGGGCCACACTAGACTTTATACTAATACATTGGGACTGTGGGGAGTCCAACCCCATATTGATATTGGTTATGGGGCCACACTAGACTTTATACTAATACATTGGGACTGTGGGGAGTCCAACCCCATATTGATATTGGTTATGGGGCCACACTAGACTTTATACTAATACATTGGGACTGTGGGGAGTCCAACCCCATATTGATATTGGTTATGAGGCCACACTAGACTTTATACTAATACATTGGGACTGTGGGGAGTCCAACCCCATATTGATATTGGTTATGGGGCCACACTAGACTTTATACTAATACATTGGGACTGGGGGGAGTCCAACCCCATAGTGATATTGGTTATGGGGCCACACTAGACTTTATACTAATACATTGGGACTGTGGGGAGTCCAACCCATATTGATATTGGTTATGGGGCCACACTAGACTTTATACTAATACATTGGGACTGTGGGAGTCCAACCCCATATTGATATTGGTTATGGGGGGCCACACTAGACTTTATACTAATACATTGGGACTGTGGGGAGTCCAACCCCATATTGATATTGGTTATGGGGCCACACTAGACTTTATACTAATACATTGGGACTGTGGGGAGTCCAACCCCATATTGATATTGGTTAAGGGGCCTCACTAGACTTTATACTAATACATTGGGACTGTGGGGAGTCCCAACCCCATATTGATATTGGTTATGGGGCCACACTAGACTTTATACTAATACATTGGGACTGTGGGGAGTCCAACCCCATAGTGATATTGGTTGGGGGCCACACTAGACTTTATACTAATACATTGGGACTGTGGGGAGTCCAACCCCATATTGATATTGGTTATGGGGCCACACTAGACTTTATACTAATACATTGGGACTGTGGGAGTCCAACCCCATATTGATATTGGTTATGGGGCCACACTAGACTTTATACTAATACATTGGGACTGTGGGGAGTCCAACCCCATATTGATATTGGTTATGGGGCCACACTAGACTTTATACTAATACATTGGGACTGTGGGAGTCCAACCCCATAGTGATATTGGTTATGGGGCCACACTAGACTTTATACTAATACATTGGGACTGTGGGGAGTCCAACCCCATATTGATATTGGTTATGGGGCCCTCACTAGACTTTATACTAATACATTGGGACTGTGGGGAGTCCAACCCCATATTGATATTGGTTATGGGGCCACACTAGACTTTATACTAATACATTGGGACTGTGGGGAGTCCAACCCCATAGTGATATTGGTTATGGGGCCTCACTAGACTTTATACTAATACATTGGGACTGTGGGGAGTCCAACCCCATATTGATATTGGTTATGGGGCCACACTAGACTTTATACTAATACATTGGGACTGTGGGGAGTCCAACCCCATATTGATATTGGTTATGGGCCACACTAGACTTTATACTAATACATTGGGACTGTGGGAGTCCAACCCCATATTGATATTGGTTATGGGGCCACACTAGACTTTATACTAATACATTGGGACTGTGGGGAGTCCAACCCCATATTGATATTGGTTATGGGGCCACACTAGACTTTATACTAATACATTGGGACTGTGGGAGTCCAACCCCATATTGATATTGGTTATGGGGCCACACTAGACTTTATACTAATACATTGGGACTGTGGGGAGTCCAACCCCATATTGATATTGGTTATGGGGCCACACTAGACTTTATACTAATACATTGGGACTGTGGGAGTCCAACCCCATATTGATATTGGTTATGGGGCCACACTAGACTTTATACTAATACATTGGGACTGTGGGGAGTCAACCCCATATTGATATTGGTTATGGGGCCACACTAGACTTTATACTAATACATTGGGACTGTGGGGAGTCCAACCCCATATTGATATTGGTTATGGGGCCACACTAGACTTTATACTAATACATTGGGACTGTGGGGAGTCCAACCCCATATTGATATTGGTTATGGGGCCACACTAGACTTTATACTAATACATTGGGACTGTGGGGAGTCCAACCCCATATTGATATTGGTTATGGGGCCACACTAGACTTTATACTAATACATTGGGACTGTGGGGAGTCCAACCCCATAGTGATATTGGTTATGGGGCCACACTAGACTTTATACTAATACATTGGGACTGTGGGGAGTCCAACCCCATATTGATATTGGTTATGGGGCCACACTAGACTTTATACTAATACATTGGGACTGTGGGGAGTCCAACCCCATATTGATATTGGTTATGGGGCCACACTAGACTTTATACTAATACATTGGGACTGTGGGGAGTCCAACCCCATATTGATATTGGTTATGGGGCCACACTAGACTTTATACTAATACATTGGGACTGTGGGGAGTCCAACCCCATATTGATATTGGTTATGGGGCCACACTAGACTTTATACTAATACATTGGGACTGTGGGAGTCCAACCCCATAGTGATATTGGTTATGGGGCCACACTAGACTTTATACTAATACATTGGGACTGTGGGGAGTCCAACCCCATATTGATATTGGTTATGGGGCCACACTAGACTTTATACTAATACATTGGGACTGTGGGGAGTCCAACCCCATATTGATATTGGTTATGGGGCCACACTAGACTTTATACTAATACATTGGGACTGTGGGGAGTCCAACCCCCATAGTGATATTGGTTATGGGGCCACACTAGACTTTATACTAATACATTGGGACTGTGGGGAGTCCAACCCCATATTGATATTGGTTATTGGGCCACACTAGACTTTATACTAATACATTGGGACTGTGGGGAGTCCAACCCCATATTGATATTGGTTATGGGGCCACACTAGACTTTATACTAATACATTGGGACTGTGGGGAGTCCAACCCCATAGTGATATTGGTTATGGGGCCACACTAGACTTTATACTAATACATTGGGACTGTGGGGGAGTCCAACCCCATATTGATATTGGGTATGGGGCCACACTAGACTTTATACTAATACATTGGGACTGTGGGGAGTCCAACCCCATATTGATATTGGTTATGGGGCCACACTAGACTTTATACTAATACATTGGGACTGTGGGGAGTCCAACCCCATAGTGATATTGGTTATGGGGCCACACTAGACTTTATACTAATACATTGGGACTGTGGGGAGTCCAACCCCATATTGATATTGGTTATGGGGCCACACTAGACTTTATACTAATACATTGGGACTGTGGGGAGTCCAACCCCATATTGATATTGGTTATGGGGCCACACTAGACTTTATACTAATACATTGGGACTGTGGGGAGTCCAACCCCATAGTGATATTGGTTATGGGGCCACACTAGACTTTATACTAATACATTGGGACTGTGGGGAGTCCAACCCCATATTGATATTGGTTATGGGGCCACACTAGACTTTATACTAATACATTGGGACTGTGGGGAGTCCAACCCCATATTGATATTGGTTATGGGGCCACACTAGACTTTATACTAATACATTGGGACTGTGGGGAGTCCAACCCCATATTGATATTGGTTATGGGGCCACACTAGACTTTATACTAATACATTGGGACTGTGGGGAGTCCAACCCCATATTGATATTGGTTATGGGCCACACTAGACTTTATAATTATACATTGGGACTGTGGGGAGTCCAACCCCATATTGATATTGGTTATGGGGCCACACTAGACTTTATACTAATACATTGGGACTGTGGGGGGAGTCCAACCCCATATTGATATTGGTTATGGGGCCACACTAGACTTTATACTAATACATTGGGACTGTGGGGAGTCCAACCCCATATTGATATTGGTTATGGGGCCACACTAGACTTTATACTAATACATTGGGACTGTGGGGAGTCCAACCCCATATTGATATTGGTTATGGGGCCACACTAGACTTTATACTAATACATTGGGACTGTGGGAGTCCAACCCCATATTGATATTGGTTATGGGGCCACACTAGACTTTATACTAATACATTGGGACTGTGGGGAGTCCAACCCCATATTGATATTGGTTATGGGGCCACACTAGACTTTATACTAATACATTGGGACTGTGGGGAGTCCAACCCCATATTGATATTGGTTATGGGGCCACACTAGACTTTATACTAATACATTGGGACTGTGGGGGAGTCCAACCCCATATTGATATTGGTTATGGGGCCACACTAGACTTTATACTAATACATTGGGACTGTGGGGGAGTCCAACCCCATATTGATATTGGTTATGGGGCCACACTAGACTTTATACTAATACATTGGGACTGTGGGGAGTCCAACCCCATATTGATATTGGTTATGGGGCCACACTAGACTTTATACTAATACATTGGGACTGTGGGGAGTCCAACCCCATATTGATATTGGTTATGGGGCCACACTAGACTTTATACTAATACATTGGGACTGTGGGGAGTCCAACCCCATATTGATATTGGTTATGGGGCCACACTAGACTTTATACTAATACATTGGGACTGTGGAGTCCAACCCCATATTGATATTGGTTATGGGGCCACACTAGACTTTATACTAATACATTGGGACTGGGGAGTCCAACCCCATATTGATATTGGTTATGGGGCCTCACTAGACTTTATACTAATACATTGGGACTGTGGGGAGTCCAACCCCATATTGATATTGGTTATGGGGCCACACTAGACTTTATACTAATACATTGGGACTGTGGGGAGTCCAACCCCATATTGATATTGGTTATGGGGCCACACTAGACTTTATACTAATACATTGGGACTGTGGGGAGTCCAACCCCATATTGATATTGGTTATGGGGCCACACTAGACTTTATACTAATACATTGGGACTGTGGGGAGTCCAACCCCATATTGATATTGGTTATGGGGCCACACTAGACTTTATATTGACTAATACATTGGGACTGTGGGGAGTCCAACCCCATATTGATATTGGTTATGGGGCCACACTAGACTTTATACTAATACATTGGGACTGTGGGAGTCCAACCCCATATTGATATTGGTTATGGGGCCACACTAGACTTTATACTAATACATTGGGACTGTGGGAGTCCAACCCCATATTGATATTGGTTATGGGGCCACACTAGACTTTATACTAATACATTGGGACTGTGGGGAGTCCAACCCCATATTGATATTGGTTATGGGGCCACACTAGACTTTATACTAATACATTGGGACTGTGGGGAGTCCAACCCCATATTGATATTGGTTATGGGGCCACACTAGACTTTATACTAATACATTGGGACTGTGGGGAGTCCAACCCCATATTGATATTGGTTATGAGGCCACACTAGACTTTATACTAATACATTGGGACTGTGGGGAGTCCAACCCCATATTGATATTGGTTATGGGCCACACTAGACTTTATACTAATACATTGGGACTGTGGGGAGTCCAACCCCATATTGATATTGGTTATTGGGGCCACACTAGACTTTATACTAATACATTGGGACTGTGGGGAGTCCAACCCCATATTGATATTGGTTATGGGGCCACACTAGACTTTATACTAATACATTGGGACTGTGGGAGTCCAACCCCATATTGATATTGGTTAAGGGGCCACACTAGACTTTATACTAATACATTGGGACTGTGGGGAGTCCAACCCCATATTGATATTGGTTAAGGGGCCACACTAGACTTTATACTAATACATTGGGACTGTGGGGAGTCCAACCCCATATTGATATTGGTTATGGGGCCACACTAGACTTTATACTAATACATTGGGACTGTGGGGAGTCCAACCCCATATTGATATTGGTTATGGGGCCACACTAGACTTTATACTAATACATTGGGACTGTGGGGAGTCCAACCCCATATTGATATTGGTTATGGGGCCACACTAGACTTTATACTAATACATTGGGACTGTGGGGAGTCCAACCCCATATTGATATTGGTTATGGGGCCACACTAGACTTTATACTAATACATTGGGACTGTGGGGAGTCCAACCCCATATTGATATTGGTTATGGGGCCACACTAGACTTTATACTAATACATTGGGACTGTGGGGAGTCCAACCCCATATTGATATTGGTTATGGGGCCACACTAGACTTTATACTAATACATTGGGACTGTGGGGAGTCCAACCCCATATTGATATTGGTTATGGGGCCACACTAGACTTTATACTAATACATTGGGACTGTGGGGAGTCCAACCCCATATTGATATTGGTTATGGGGCCACACTAGACTTTATACTAATACATTGGGACTGTGGGGAGTCCAACCCCATATTGATATTGGTTATGGGGCCACACTAGACTTTATACTAATACATTGGGACTGTGGGGAGTCCAACCCCATATTGATATTGGTTATGAGGCCACACTAGACTTTATACTAATACATTGGGACTGTGGGGAGTCCAACCCCATATTGATATTGGTTATGGGGCCACACTAGACTTTATACTAATACATTGGGACTGTGGGGAGTCCAACCCCATATTGATATTGGTTATGGGGCCACACTAGACTTTATACTAATACATTGGGACTGTGGGGAGTCCAACCCCATATTGATATTGGTTATGGGGCCACACTAGACTTTATACTAATACATTGGGACTGTGGGGAGTCCAACCCCATATTGATATTGGTTATGGGGCCACACTAGACTTTATACTAATACATTGGGACTGTGGGGAGTCCAACCCCATATTGATATTGGTTATGGGGCCACACTAGACTTTATAATTATACATTTGGGACTGTGAATATTCTCACCCGTTGAATGAAGAGGACCAAGGTGCAGCGTGGTGAGCGTTGATATTCTTTTATTTAATAAATGACGCAGACAAAAACAATAAACACTACATAAACAAACCGTGAAGCTAAAGACTATGTGCCCTAAACAAAGTCAACTTCCCATGAAGAAAGGAGGGGAAAAAGAGCTACCTACCTAAGTATGGTTCCCAATCAGAGACAACGATAGACAGCTGTCCCTGATTGAGAATCGTACCCCGGCCAAAAACATAGAAATACAAACACATAGAAATACAAAAACATAGAATCCCCACCCCAAATCACATGTTTAAATGCAACACACCTTCCTTGTCACGTCAAAGCAACAACATGAGCCGCGAGTTGGTTCCATGAAAGATACATCAGATAATTATTATCACTCATGGAAATACAGCAAGGCAATAATGTGTTTTATGTAACCTTCAGGGGCAGCAGGGTAGCCTAGTGGTTAGAGTGTAGAGGTGGTAGGGTAGCCTAGTGGTTAGAGTGTAGAGGTGGTAGGGTAGCCTAGTGGTTAGAGTGTAGAGGTGGTAGGGTAGCCTAGTGGTTAGAGTGTAGAGGTGGTAGGGTAGCCTAGTGGTTAGAGTGTAGAGGTGGCAGGGTAGCCTAGTGGTTAGAGTGTAGAGGTGGTAGGGTGGCCTAGTGGTTAGAGTGTAGAGGTGGCAAGCCTAGTGGTTAGAGTGTAGAGGTGGCAGGGTAGCCTAGTGGTTAGAGTGTAGAGGTGGCAGGGTAGCCTAGTGGTTAGAGTGTAGGGGTGGTAGGGTAGCCTAGTGGTTAGAGTGATAGAGGTGGTAGGGTGGCCTAGTGGTTAGAGTGTAGAGGTGGTAGGGTAGCCTAGTGGTTAGAGGGAGAGGCCAGGGTAGCCTAGTGGTTAGAGTGGAGAGGTGGTAGGGTAGCCTAGTGATTAGAGTGTAGAGGTGGCAGGGTAGCCTAGTGGTTAGAGTGGAGAGGTGGCAGGGTAGCCTAGTGGTTAGATAGAGGCGGTAGGGTAGCCTAGTGGTTAGAGTTTAGAGGTGGCAGGGTAGCCTAGTGGTTAGAGTGGAGGGGTGGCAGGGTAGCCTAGTGGTTAGAGTGGAGGGTGGCAGGGTAGCCTAGTGGTTAGAGTGGAGAGGCGGTAGGGTAGCCTAGTGGTTAGAGTGTAGAGGCGGTAGGGTAGCCTAGTGGTTAGAGTGTAGAGGTGGCAGGGTAGCCTAGTGGTTAGAGTGTAGAGGTGGTAGGGTGGCCTCAGTGGTTAGAGTGTAGAGGTGGTAGGGTGGCCTAGTGGTTAGAGTGTAGAGGTGGCAGGGTAGCCTAGTGGTTAGAGTGTAGAGGTGGTAGGGGCCTAGTGGTTAGAGTGTAGAGGTGGCAGGGTAGCCTAGTGGTTAGAGTGTAGAGGTGGCAAGCCTAGTGGTTAGAGTGTAGAGGTGGCAGGGTAGCCTAGTGGTTAGAGTGTAGGGGTGGGGTAGCCTAGTGGTTAGAGTGTAGAGGTGGTGGGTGGCCTAGTGGTTAGAGTGTAGAGGTGGTAGGGTAGCCTAGTGGTTAGAGTGAGAGGCGGCAGGGTAGCCTAGTGGTTAGAGTGGAGAGGTGGTAGGGTAGCCTAGTGATTAGATTGGAGGGGTGGCAGGGTAGCCTAGTGGTTAGAGTGGGAGGCGGCAGGGTAGCCTAGTGGTTAGAGTGTAGAGGCGGTAGGGTAGCCTAGTGGTTAGAGGTAGAGGTGGCAGGGTAGCCTAGTGGTTAGAGTGGAGGGGTGGGGAGGGTAGCCTAGTGGTTAGAGTGGAGGGGTGGCAGGGTAGCCTAGTGGTTAGAGTGGAGAGGCGGTAGGGTAGCCAAGTGGTTAGAGTGTAGAGGCGGTAGGGTAGCCTAGTGGTTAGAGTGGAGGGGTGGCAGGATAGCCTAGTGGTTAGAGTGGAGGGGTGGCAGGGTAGCCTAGTGGTTAGAGTGGAGGGGTGGCAGGGTAGCCTAGTGGTTAGAGTGGAGAGGTGGCAGGGTAGCCTAAGTGGTGGCAGGGTAGCCTAGTGGTTAGAGTGGAGTGGTGGCAGGGTAGCCTAGTGGTTAGAGTGGAGTGGTGGCAGGGTAGCCTAGTGGTTAGAGTGGACTGGTGGGTAGGGTAGCCTAGTGGTTTGGAGTGGTGGCAGGGTAGCCTAGTGGTTAGAGTGGAGTGGTGGTAGGGAGCCTAGTGGTTAGAGTGGAGTGGTGGTCCAAGCCTAGTGGTTAGAGTGGATTGGTGGTAGGGTAGCCTAGTGGTTAGATACTAGGGTAGCATAGTGGTTAGAGTGGAGTGGTGGTAGGGTAGCCTAGTGGTTAGAGGGAGAAGGTTTAGGGTAGCCTAGTGGTTAGAGTGGAGGGGTGGTAGGGTAGCCTAGTGGTTAGAGTGGAGTGGTGGTAGGGTAGCCTAGTGGTTAGAGTGGAGTGGTGGTAGGGTAGCCTAGTGGTTAGAGTGTAGAGGTGGCAGGGTAGCCTAGTGGTTAGAGTGGAGTGGTGGTAGGGTAGCCTAGTGGTTAGAGTGTAGTGGTGGCAGGGTAGCCTAGTGGTTAGAGTGTATTGGTGGCAGGGTAGCCTAGTGGTTAGAGTGTAGAGGTGGCAGGGTAGCCTAGTGGTTAGAATGGAGAGGCGGTAGGGTAGCCTAGTGGTTAGAGTGAGAGGTGGTAGGGTAGCCTAGTGGTTAGAGTGGAGGTGGCAGGGTAGCCTAGTGGTTAGAGTGGAGGGCGGTAGGGTAGCCTAGTGGTTAGAGTGGAGTGGCGGCAGGGTAGCCTAGTGGTTAGAGTGTAGAGGTGGTAGGGTAGCCTAGTGGTTAGAGTGAGAGGTGGCAGGGTAGCCTAGTGGTTAGAGTGGAGTGGTGGTAGGGTAGCCTAGTGGTTAGAGTGGAGAGGTGGCAGGGTAGCCTAGTGGTTAGAGTGGAGTGGTGGCAGGGTAGCCTAGTGGTTAGAGTGGAGAGGTGGCAGGGTAGCCTAGTGGTTAGAGTGTAGAGGTGGCAGGGTAGCCTAGTGGTTAGAGTGTAGAGGTGGCAGGGTAGCCTAGTGGTTAGAGTGTAGAGGTGGCAGGGTAGCCTAGTGGTTAGAGTGGAGAGGTGGCAGGGTAGCCTAGTGGTTAGAGTGTAGAGGTGGCAGGGTAGCCTAGTGGTTAGAGTGTAGAGGTGGCAGGGTAGCCTAGTGGTTAGAGTGGAGAGGTGGCAGGGTAGCCTAGTGGTTAGAGTGTAGAGGTGGCAGGGTAGCCTAGTGGTTAGAGTGGAGAGGTGGTAGGGTAGCCTAGTGGTTAGAGTGTAGAGGTGGCAGGGTAGCCTAGTGGTTAGAGTGTAGAGGTGGTAGGGTAGCCTAGTGGTTAGAGTGGAGAGGTGGCAGGGTAGCCTAGTGGTTAGAGTGTAGAGGTGGCAGGGTAGCCTAGTGGTTAGAGTGTAGAGGTGGTAGGGTAGCCTAGTGGTTAGAGTGGAGAGGTGGTAGGGTAGCCTAGTGGTTAGAGTGTAGAGGTGGCAGGGTAGCCTAGTGGTTAGAGTGTAGAGGTGGTAGGGTGGCCTAGTGGTTAGAGTGGAGAGGTGGTAGGGTAGCCTAGTGGTTAGAGTGGAGTGGTGGCAGTGTAGCCTAGTGGTTAGAGTGGAGTGGTGGCAGGGTAGCCTAGTAGTTAGAGTGTAGAGGCGGCAGGGTAGCCTAGTGGTTAGAGTGTAGTGGCGGCAGGGTAGCCTAGTGGTTAGATGTAGAGGTGGTAGGGTAGCCTAGTGGTTAGAGTGGAGAGGCGGCAGGGTAGCCTAGTGGTTAGAGTGGAGAGGTGGTTCAGCCTAGTGATTAGAGTGGAGGGGTGGCACAGCCTAGTGGTTAGAGTGGAGTGGCGGCAGGGTAGCCTAGTGGTTAGAGTGTAGAGGTGGTAGGGTAGCCTAGTGGTTAGAGTGTAGGGTGGCAGGGTAGCCTAGTGGTTAGAGTGGAGGGGTGGCCAGCCTAGTGGTTAGTGTGGGGGTGGCACAGCCTAGTGGTTAGAGTGGAGAGGCGGTAGGGTAGCCTAGTGGTTAGAGTGTAGAGGCGGTAGGGTAGCCTAGTGGTTAGATGGAGGGGCAGCAGGGTAGCCTAGTGGTTAGAGTGGAGGTGGCAGGGTAGCCTAGTGGTTAGAGTGGAGTGGTGGCAGGGTAGCCTAGTGGTTAGAGTGGAGTGGTGGCAGGGTAGCCTGTGGTTAGAGTGGAGTGGTGGCAGGGTAGCCAGTGGTTAGAGTGGAGTGGTGGCAGGGTAGCCTAGTGGTTGAGTGGACAGGGTAATTTAGTGGTTAGAGTGGAGTGGTGGCAGGGTAGCCTAGTGGTTAGAGTGGAGTGGTCAGGGCTAGCCTAGTGGTTAGAGTGGAGTGGTCAGGGTAGCCTAGTGGTTAGAGTGGAGTGGTGGCAAGCCTAGTGGTTAGAGTGGAAGGTAGGGTAGCCTAGTGGTTAGAGTGGAGTGGTGGTAGGGTAGCCTAGTGTTAAGTGGAGTGGTGGAGCCTAGTGGTTAGAGGGAGTGGTGGTAGGGTAGCCTAGTGGTTAGAGTGGAGTGGTGGTAGGGGTAGCCTAGTGGTTAGAGTGGAGTGGTGGTAGGGTAGCCTAGTGGTTAGAGTGGAGTGGTGGTAGGGTAGCCTAGTGGTTAGAGTGTAGAGGTGGCAGGGTAGCCTAAGATGGAGTGGTGGTAGGGTAGCCTAGTGGTTAGAGTGTAGTGGTGGCAGGGTAGCCTAGTGGTTAGACTGGAGTGGTGGCAGGGTAGCCTAGTGGTTAGATGGAGTGGTGGCAGGGTAGCCTAGTGGTTAGAGTGGAAGGCGGTAGGGTAGCCTAGTGGTTAAGTGTAGAGGTGGTAGGGATAGCCTAGTGGTTAGAGTGGAGGGTGGCAGGGTAGCCAGTGGTTAGAGTGGATGGCGGTAGGGTAGCCTAGTGGTTAGAGTGGAGTGGCGGCAGGGTAGCCTAGTGGTTAGAGTGTAGAGGTGGTAGGGTAGCCTAGTGGTTAGAGTGGAGGTGGCAGGGTAGCCTAGTGGTTAGATGGAGTGGTGGTAGGGTAGCCTAGTGGTTAGAGTGGAGTGGTGGCAGGGTAGCCTAGTGGTTAGAGTGGAGTGGTGGCAGTGTAGCCTCAGTGGTTAGAGTGGAGTGGTGGCAGGGTAGCCTAGTGGTTAGAGTGTAGAGGCGGCAGGGTAGCCTAGTGGTTAGAGTGTAGTGGCGGCAGGGTAGCCTAGTGGTTAAGTGTAGAGGTGGCAGGGTAGCCTAGTGGTTAGAGTGGAGAGGTGGTAGGACAGCAAAGTGGTTAGAGTATAGAGGTGGCAGGGTAGCCAGTGGTTAGAGTGTAGAGGTGGCAGGGTAGCCTAGTGGTTAGAGTGTAGAGGTGGCAGGGTAGCCTAGTGGTTAGAGTGTAGAGGTGGCAGGTAGCCTAGTGGTTAGAGTGGAGAGGTGGTAGGGTAGCCTAGTGGTTAGAGTTTAGAGGTGGCAGGGGAGCCTAGTGGTTAGAGTCTAGAGGTGGTAGGTAGCCTAGTGGTTATTATGGAGTTGCGGCAGGGTCATTGGGGGGAGTGGTTAGAGTGTAGAGGTGGCAGGGTAGCCTAGTGGTTAAGTGGAGAGGTGGTAGGATAGCCTAGTGGTTAGAGTTAGAGGTGAGGGTAGCCTAGTGGTTAGAGTGTAGAGGTGGCAGGGTAGCCTAGTGGTTAGAGTGTAGACAGCCTAGTTAGAGTGTAGAGGTGCAGGGTAGCCTAGTGGTTAGAGTGGAGAGGTGGTAGAGTTTTAGCCTAGTGGTTAGAGTTTAGAGGTGGCAGGGTAGCCTAGTGGTTAGAGTGTAGAGGTGGTAGGGTAGCCTAGTGGTTAGTGGAGAGGTGGACTAGTGGTTAGATAGAGGTGGCAGGGTAGCCTAGTGGTTAGAGTGACAGAGGTGGTAGGGTAGCCTTCAGTGGTTAGAGACAGAGGTGGCAGGGAGCCTAGTGTAGAGAGTGGAGATGGCGGCAGGGTAGCCTAGTGGTTAGAGTTTAGAGGTGGCAGGGTAGCCTAGTGGTTAGAGTGTAGAGGTGGTAGGGTAGCCTAGTGGTTAGAGTATAGAGGTGGCAGGGTAGCCTAGTGGTTAGAGTGTAGAGGTGGCAGGGTAGCCTAGTGGTTAGAGTGGAGAGGTGGCAGGGTAGCCTAGTGGTTAATGACAGAGATGGTGGGTTGCCTTCAGTGGTTAGAGCGTTGGACAGTAAGAAGGTTGCAAGTTCAAACCCCGAGCTGACAATGTACAAATGGTCGTTCTGCCCCTGAACAGGCAGTTAACCAGTACACTAGGACAGAGTTGAAAATAAGAATTTGTTCTTTAACTGACTTCAGTTTAAATAAAGATAAAATAAATAACTAGGCATGTCAGTTAAGAACAAATCATTATTTACAATGTGTTAGTGACGACGCTGGGCCAATGGACGCGTTCTATGGGACTCTCAATCAGCCGGTATTGGATCCAACCTGGATTCAAACCAGGGACTGTAGTGACACCTCTTTGCACGATGGTGTTGAGATGCAGTGCATTGACTGCTGACCACTTCAGGAGCTCAGCTTTGTCATTACAGGTGTAGGATCTTAATTTGAGCCAGTTCTGCAACAGCAGACAATTAACCCTGCAGCAACAGGAAATATTAATTATTATGTTGATTTTAATTCATGTGTGTGGGGGGCAAATCAAGTCTGACATTTCAAACCTCTGATACACTACAAGTTAGCATTTACTGCTTTGCAGGAAGATTCTCAGCAACAAATTAGTCATCAAATTAAGACCCTACATCTGTATGAAGAGACATGTCAAGGAGAGCGTGTTGAATTCAAATATAAGGAGACTGTATACATGACTACACAACATTGAGTCGATATTTGTACTCAACATTAGTCTGGGTACGTAGTGACAGAGATGGTGGTGTTGAACCTCTTCAGTGTAGTGACAGAGATGGTGTTGTTGACCCTCTTCAGTGTAGAGACAGAGATGGTGTTGTTGACCCTCTTCAGTGTAGAGACAGAGATGGTGTTGTTGACCCTCTTCAGTGTAGAGACAGAGATGGTGTTGTTGACCCTCTTCAGTGTAGAGACAGAGATGGTGTTGTTGACCCTCTTCAGTGTAGAGACAGAGATGGTGTTGTTGACCCTCTTCAGTGTAGAGACAGAGATGGTGTTGTTGACCCTCTTCAGTGTAGAGACAGAGATGGTGTTGTTGACCCTCTTCAGTGTAGTGACAGAGATGGTGTTGTTGACCCTCTTCAGTGTAGAGACAGAGATGGTGTTGTTGACCCTCTTCAGTGTAGTGACAGAGATGGTGTTGTTGACCCTCTTCAGTGTAGAGACAGAGATGGTGGTGTTGACCCTCTTCAGTGTAGAGACAGAGATGGTGTTGTTGACCCTCTTCAGTGTAGTGACAGAGATGGTGTTGTTGACCCTCTTCAGTGTAGAGACAGAGATGGTGTTGTTGACCCTCTTCAGTGTAGAGACAGAGATGGTGTTGTTGACCCTCTTCAGTGTAGAGACAGAGATGGTGTTGTTGACCCTCTTCAGTGTAGAGACAGAGATGGTGGTGTTGACCCTCTTCAGTGTAGAGACAGAGATGGTGGTGTTGACCCTCTTCAGTGTAGAGACAGAGATGGTGTTGTTGACCCTCTTCAGTGTAGAGACAGAGATGGTGTTGTTGACCCTCTTCAGTGTAGAGACAGATATGGTGTTGTTGACCCTCTTCAGTGTAGAGACAGAGATGGTGTTGTTGACCCTCTTCAGTGTAGTGAAGAGAAGAAGTCTCTGTTGTAGTTGTATAGTATGTTAGTAAGTCCACTCACTACTTGTATAGTCTGTATCTCCACTCACTATTTGTAGTTGTATAGTCTGTATCTCCACTCACTACTTGTAGTTGTATAGTCTGTTAGTAACTCCACTCACTACTTGTAGTTGTATAGTATGTTAGTAAGTCCACTCACTACTTGTAGCTGTATAGTCTGTTAGTAACTCCACTCACTACTTGTAGTTGTATAGATGGTGTTGTTATGTTAGTAAGTCCACTCACTACTAGTAGCTGTATAGTCTGTTAGTAACTCCACTCACTATTTGTAGCTGTATAGTCTGTTAGTAACTCCACTCACTACTTGTAGTTGTATAGTCTGTTAGTAACTCCACTCACTACTTGTAGTTGTATAGTCTGTTAGTAACTCCACTCACTACTTGTAGCTGTATAGTCTGTTAGTAACTCCACTCACTACTTATAGCTGTATAGTCTGTTAGTAATTCCACTCACTACTTGTAGCTGTATAGTCTGTTAGTAACTCCACTCACTACTTATAGCTGTATAGTCTGTTAGTAACTCCACTCACTACTTGTAGTTGTATAGTCTGTTAGTAACTCCACTCACTACTTGTAGTTGTATAGTCTGTTAGTAATTCCACTCACTACTTGTAGCTGTATAGTCTGTATCTCCACTCACTACTTGTAGTTGTATAGTCTGTTAGTAATTCCACTCACTACTTGTAGCTGTATAGTCTGTTAGTAATTCCACTCACTACTTGTAGCTGTATAGTCTGTATCTCCACTCACTACTTGTAGTTGTATAGTCTGTTAGTAACTCCACTCACTACTTGTAGCTGTATAGTCTGTATCTCCACTCACTACTTGTAGTTGTATAGTCTGTTAGTAACTCCACTCACTACTTGTAGTTGTATAGTCTGTTAGTAACTCCACTCACTACTTGTAGTTGTATAGTCTGTTAGTATCTCCACTCACTACTTGTAGTTGTATAGTCTGTTAGTAACTCCACTCACTACTTGTAGCTGTATAGTCTGTTAGTAACTCCACTCACTACTTGTAGCTGTATAGTCTGTTAGTAACCCCACTCACTACTTGTATAGTCTGTACTCCACTCACTACTTGTAGCTGTATAGTCTGTTAGTAACTCCACTCACTACTTGTAGTTGTATAGTCTGTTAGTAACTCCACTCACTACTTGTAGTTGTATAGTCTGTTAGTAACTCCACTCACTACTTGTAGTTGTATAGTCTGTTAGTAACTCCACTCACTACTTGTAGCTGTATAGTCTGTATCTCCACTCACTACTTGTAGTTGTATAGTCTGTTAGTAACTCCACTCACTACTTGTAGCTGTATAGTCTGTATCTCCACTCACTACTTGTAGTTGTATAGTCTGTTAGTAACTCCACTCACTACTTGTAGCTGTATAGTCTGTATCTCCACTCACTACTTGTAGCTGTATAGTCTGTATCTCCACTCACTACTTGTAGTTGTATAGTCTGTTAGTAACTCCACTCACTACTTGTAGTTGTATAGTCTGTTAGTAACTCCACTCACTACTTGTAGCTGTATAGTCTGTATCTCCACTCACTACTTGTAGTTGTATAGTCTGTTAGTAACTCCACTCACTACTTGTAGTTGTATAGTCTGTTAGTAACTCCACTCACTACTTGTAGCTGTATAGTCTGTTAGTAACTCCACTCACTACTTGTAGTTGTATAGTCTGTTAGTAACTCCACTCACTACTTGTAGTTGTATAGTCTGTTAGTAACTCCACTCACTACTTGTAGTTGTATAGTCTGTAACTCCACTCACTACTTGTAGTTGTATAGTCTGTTAGTAACTCCACTCACTACTTGTAGTTGTATAGTCTGTTAGTAACTCCACTCACTACTTGTAGTTGTATAGTCTGTTAGTAACTCCACTCACTACTTGTAGTTGTATAGTCTGTATCTCCACTCACTACTTGTAGTTGTATAGTCTGTTAGTAACTCCACTCACTACTTGTAGTTGTATAGTCTGTTAGTAATTCCACTCACTACTTGTAGTTGTATAGTCTGTTAGTAACTCCACTCACTACTTGTAGTTGTATAGTCTGTTAGTAACTCCACTCACTACTTGTAGTTGTATAGTCTGTTAGTAACTCCACTCACTACTTGTAGTTGTATAGTCTGTTAGTAACTCCACTCACTACTTGTAGCTGTATAGTCTGTATCTCCACTCACTACTTGTAGTTGTATAGTCTGTTAGTAACTCCACTCACTACTTGTAGTTGTATAGTCTGTTAGTAACTCCACTCACTACTTGTAGTTGTATAGTCTGTTAGTAACTCCACTCACTACTTGTAGTTGTATAGTCTGTTAGTAACTCCACTCACTACTTGTAGTTGTATAGTCTGTATCTCCACTCACTACTTGTAGTTGTATAGTCTGTTAGTAACTCCACTCACTACTTGTAGTTGTATAGTCTGTTAGTAACTCCACTCACTACTTGTAGTTGTATAGTCTGTTAGTAACTCCACTCACTACTTGTAGTTGTATAGTCTGTTAGTAACTCCACTCACTACTTGTAGTTGTATAGTCTGTTAGTAACTCCACTCACTACTTGTAGTTGTATAGTCTGTAACTCCACTCACTACTTGTAGTTGTATAGTCTGTATCTCCACTCACTACTTGTAGTTGTATAGTCTGTTAGTAACTCCACTCACTACTTGTAGTTGTATAGTCTGTTAGTAACTCCACTCACTACTTGTAGTTGTATAGTCTGTATCTCCACTCACTACTTGTAGTTGTATAGTCTGTTAGTAACTCCACTCACTACTTGTAGTTGTATAGTCTGTAACTCCACTCACTACTTGTAGTTGTATAGTCTGTTAGTAACTCCACTCACTACTTGTAGTTGTATAGTCTGTTA
Source organism: Oncorhynchus keta (assembly GCF_023373465.1). Classification (NCBI taxonomy): domain Eukaryota; kingdom Metazoa; phylum Chordata; class Actinopteri; order Salmoniformes; family Salmonidae; genus Oncorhynchus; species Oncorhynchus keta. The sequence goes on from NW_026290901.1 coordinate 18,538, forward strand.
GTAACTCCACTCACTACTTGTAGTTGTATAGTCTGTAACTCCACTCACTACTTGTAGTTGTATAGTCTGTTAGTAACTCCACTCACTACTTGTAGTTGTATAGTCTGTTAGTAACTCCACTCACTACTTGTAGTTGTATAGTCTGTTAGTAACTCCACTCACTACTTGTAGTTGTATAGTCTGTAACTCCACTCACTACTTGTAGTTGTATAGTCTGTATCTCCACTCACTACTTGTAGTTGTATAGTCTGTTAGTAACTCCACTCACTACTTGTAGTTGTATAGTCTGTTAGTAACTCCACTCACTACTTGTAGTTGTATAGTCTGTAACTCCACTCACTACTTGTAGTTGTATAGTCTGTAACTCCACTCACTACTTGTAGTTGTATAGTCTGTTAGTAACTCCACTCACTACTTGTAGTTGTATAGTCTGTATCTCCACTCACTACTTGTAGTTGTATAGTCTGTTAGTAACTCCACTCACTACTTGTAGTTGTATAGTCTGTTAGTAACTCCACTCACTACTTGTAGTTGTATAGTCTGTATCTCCACTCACTACTTGTAGTTGTATAGTCTGTAACTCCACTCACTACTTGTAGTTGTATAGTCTGTTAGTAACTCCACTCACTACTTGTAGTTGTATAGTCTGTAACTCCACTCACTACTTGTAGTTGTATAGTCTGTATCTCCACTCACTACTTGTAGTTGTATAGTCTGTTAGTAACTCCACTCACTACTTGTAGTTGTATAGTCTGTTAGTAACTCCACTCACTACTTGTAGCTGTATAGTCTGTATCTCCACTCACTACTTGTAGTTGTATAGTCTGTAACTCCACTCACTACTTGTAGTTGTATAGTCTGTAACTCCACTCACTACTTGTAGTTGTATAGTCTGTATCTCCACTCACTACTTGTAGCTGTATAGTCTGTTAGTAACTCCACTCACTACTTGTAGTTGTATAGTCTGTTAGTAACTCCACTCACTACTTGTAGTTGTATAGTCTGTAACTCCACTCACTACTTGTAGCTGTATAGTCTGTATCTCCACTCACTACTTGTAGCTGTATAGTCTGTTAGTAACTCCACTCACTACTTGTAGTTGTATAGTCTGTTAGTAACTCCACTCACTACTTGTAGTTGTATAGTCTGTTAGTAACTCCACTCACTACTTGTAGTTGTATAGTCTGTTAGTAACTCCACTCACTACTTGTAGTTGTATAGTCTGTATCTCCACTCACTACTTGTAGTTGTATAGTCTGTTAGTAACTCCACTCACTACTTGTAGTTGTATAGTCTGTTAGTAACTCCACTCACTACTTATAGTTGTATAGTCTGTTAGTAACTCCACTCACTACTTATAGTTGTATAGTCTGTTAGTAACTCCACTCACTACTTGTAGTTGTATAGTCTGTTAGTAACTCCACTCACTACTTGTAGTTGTATAGTCTGTTAGTAACTCCACTCACTACTTGTAGTTGTATAGTCTGTAACTCCACTCACTACTTGTAGTTGTATAGTCTGTTAGTAACTCCACTCACTACTTGTATAGTCTGTTAGTAACTCCACTCACTACTTGTATAGTCTGTTAGTAACTCCACTCACTACTTGTATAGTCTGTTAGTAACTCCACTCACTACTTGTAGTTGTATAGTCTGTTAGTAACTCCACTCACTACTTGTAGTTGTATAGTCTGTTAGTAACTCCACTCACTACTTGTAGTTGTATAGTCTGTTAGTAACTCCACTCACTACTTGTAGTTGTATAGTCTGTATCTCCACTCACTACTTGTAGCTGTATAGTCTGTTAGTAACTCCACTCACTACTTGTAGTTGTATAGTCTGTTGGTAACTCCACTCACTACTTGTAGTTGTATAGTCTGTTAGTAACTCCACTCACTACTTGTAGTTGTATAGTCTGTTAGTAACTCCACTCACTACTTGTAGTTGTATAGTCTGTTAGTAACTCCACTCACTACTTGTAGTTGTATAGTCTGTTAGTAACTCCACTCACTACTTGTAGTTGTATAGTCTGTATCTCCACTCACTACTTGTAGCTGTATAGTCTGTTAGTAACTCCACTCACTACTTGTAGCTGTATAGTCTGTTAGTAACTCCACTCACTACTTGTAGTTGTATAGTCTGTTAGTAACTCCACTCACTACTTGTAGTTGTATAGTCTGTTAGTAACTCCACTCACTACTTGTAGTTGTATAGTCTGTTAGTAACTCCACTCACTACTTGTAGTTGTATAGTCTGTTAGTAACTCCACTCACTACTTGTAGTTGTATAGTCTGTTAGTAACTCCACTCACTACTTGTAGTTGTATAGTCTGTATCTCCACTCACTACTTGTAGTTGTATAGTCTGTTAGTAACTCCACTCACTACTTGTAGTTGTATAGTCTGTTAGTAACTCCACTCACTACTTGTAGTTGTATAGTCTGTTAGTAACTCCACTCACTACTTGTAGTTGTATAGTCTGTTAGTAACTCCACTCACTACTTGTAGTTGTATAGTCTGTTAGTAACTCCACTCACTACTTGTAGTTGTATAGTCTGTTAGTAACTCCACTCACTACTTGTAGTTGTATAGTCTGTATCTCCACTCACTACTTGTAGTTGTATAGTCTGTTAGTAACTCCACTCACTACTTGTAGTTGTATAGTCTGTTAGTAACTCCACTCACTACTTGTAGTTGTATAGTCTGTATCTCCACTCACTACTTGTAGTTGTATAGTCTGTTAGTAACTCCACTCACTACTTGTAGTTGTATAGTCTGTTAGTAACTCCACTCACTACTTGTAGTTGTATAGTCTGTTAGTAACTCCACTCACTACTTGTAGTTGTATAGTCTGTATCTCCACTCACTACTTGTAGTTGTATAGTCTGTATCTCCACTCACTACTTATAGTTGTATAGTCTGTATCTCCACTCACTACTTGTAGTTGTATAGTCTGTTAGTAACTCCACTCACTACTTATAGTTGTATAGTCTGTTAGTAACTCCACTCACTACTTATAGTTGTATAGTCTGTAACTCCACTCACTACTTATAGTTGTATAGTCTGTTAGTAACTCCACTCACTACTAGTAGTTGTATAGTCTGTTAGTAACTCCACTCACTACTTGTAGTTGTATAGTCTGTAACTCCACTCACTACTTGTAGTTGTATAGTCTGTTAGTAACTCCACTCACTACTTGTAGTTGTATAGTCTGTTAGTAACTCCACTCACTACTTGTAGTTGTATAGTCTGTTAGTAACTCCACTCACTACTTGTAGTTGTATAGTCTGTTAGTAACTCCACTCACTACTTGTAGTTGTATAGTCTGTTAGTAACTCCACTCACTACTTGTCGTTGTATAGTCTGTAACTCCACTCACTACTTGTAGTTGTATAGTCTGTTAGTAACTCCACTCACTACTTGTAGTTGTATAGTCTGTTAGTAACTCCACTCACTACTTGTAGTTGTATAGTCTGTTAGTAACTCCACTCACTACTTGTAGTTGTATAGTCTGTTAGTAACTCCACTCACTACTTGTAGTTGTATAGTCTGTATCTCCACTCACTACTTGTAGTTGTATAGTCTGTTAGTAACTCCACTCACTACTTGTAGTTGTATAGTCTGTTAGTAACTCCACTCACTACTTGTAGCTGTATAGTCTGTTAGTAACTCCACTCACTACTTGTAGTTGTATAGTCTGTATCTCCACTCACTACTTGTAGTTGTATAGTCTGTATCTCCACTCACTACTTGTAGTTGTATAGTCTGTTAGTAACTCCACTCACTACTTGTAGTTGTATAGTCTGTTAGTAACTCCACTCACTACTTGTAGTTGTATAGTCTGTATCTCCACTCACTACTTGTAGTTGTATAGTCTGTTAGTAACTCCACTCACTACTTGTAGTTGTATAGTCTGTATCTCCACTCACTACTTGTAGTTGTATAGTCTGTTAGTAACTCCACTCACTACTTGTAGTTGTATAGTCTGTTAGTAACTCCACTCACTACTTGTAGTTGTATAGTCTGTTAGTAACTCCACTCACTACTTATAGTTGTATAGTCTGTAACTCCACTCACTACTTGTAGTTGTATAGTCTGTTAGTAACTCCACTCACTACTTGTAGTTGTATAGTCTGTTAGTAACTCCACTCACTACTTATAGTTGTATAGTCTGTTAGTAACTCCACTCACTACTTGTAGTTGTATAGTCTGTTAGTAACTCCACTCACTACTTGTAGTTGTATAGTCTGTTAGTAACTCCACTCACTACTTGTAGTTGTATAGTCTGTTAGTAACTCCACTCACTACTTATAGTTGTATAGTCTGTTAGTAACTCCACTCACTACTTGTAGTTGTATAGTCTGTTAGTAACTCCACTCACTACTTGTAGTTGTATAGTCTGTTAGTAACTCCACTCACTACTTGTAGTTGTATAGTCTGTTAGTAACTCCACTCACTACTTATAGTTGTAGAGTCTGTTAGTAACTCCACTCACTACTTGTAGTTGTATAGTCTGTTGTAACTCCACTCACTACTTGTAGTTGTACAGTCTGTTAGTAACTCCACTCACTACTTGTAGTTGTATAGTCTGTTAGTAACTCCACTCACTACTTATAGTTGTATAGTCTGTTAGTAACTCCACTCACTACTTGTAGTTGTATAGTCTGTTAGTAACTCCACTCACTACTTATAGTTGTATAGTCTGTTAGTAACTCCACTCACTACTTGTAGTTGTATAGTCTGTTAGTAACTCCACTCACTACTTGTAGTTGTATAGTCTGTTAGTAACTCCACTCACTACTTATAGTTGTATAGTCTGTTAGTAACTCCACTCACTACTTGTAGTTGTATAGTCTGTATCTCCACTCACTACTTATAGTTGTATAGTCTGTTAGTAACTCCACTCACTACTTGTAGCTGTATAGTCTGTTAGTAACTCCACTCACTACTTGTAGCTGTATAGTCTGTTGGTAACTCCACTCACTACTTGTAGTTGTATAGTCTGTAACTCCACTCACTACTTGTATAGTCTGTTAGTAACTCCACTCACTACTTGTAGCTGTATAGTCTGTTAGTAACTCCACTCACTACTTGTAGTTGTATAGTCTGTATCTCCACTCACTACTTGTAGTTGTATAGTCTGTATCTCCACTCACTACTTGTAGTTGTATAGTCTGTTAGTAACTCCACTCACTACTTGTAGTTGTATAGTCTGTTAGTAACTCCACTCACTACTTGTAGTTGTATAGTCTGTTAGTAACTCCACTCACTACTTGTAGTTGTATAGTCTGTTAGTAACTCCACTCACTACTTGTAGTTGTATAGTCTGTTAGTAACTCCACTCACTACTTGTAGTTGTATAGTCTGTAACTCCACTCACTACTTGTAGTTGTATAGTCTGTATCTCCACTCACTACTTGTATAGTCTGTTAGTAACTCCACTCACTACTTGTAGTTGTATAGTCTGTAACTCCACTCACTACTTGTAGTTGTATAGTCTGTAACTCCACTCACTACTTGTAGTTGTATAGTCTGTAACTCCACTCACTACTTGTAGTTGTATAGTCTGTTAGTAACTCCACTCACTACTTGTAGTTGTATAGTCTGTATCTCCACTCACTACTTGTAGTTGTATAGTCTGTATCTCCACTCACTACTTGTAGCTGTATAGTCTGTATCTCCACTCACTACTTGTAGCTGTATAGTCTGTTAGTAACTCCACTCACTACTTGTAGTTGTATAGTCTGTATCTCCACTCACTACTTGTAGTTGTATAGTCTGTTAGTATCTCCACTCACTACTTGTAGCTGTATAGTCTGTTAGTAACTCCACTCACTACTTGTAGTTGTATAGTCTGTTAGTAACTCCACTCACTACTTATAGTTGTATAGTCTGTTAGTAACTCCACTCACTACTTGTAGCTGTATAGTCTGTTAGTAACTCCACTCACTACTTATAGTTGTATAGTCTGTTAGTAACTCCACTCACTACTTGTAGTTGTATAGTCTGTTAGTAACTCCACTCACTACTTGTAGTTGTATAGTCTGTTAGTAACTCCACTCACTACTTGTAGCTGTATAGTCTGTTAGTAACTCCACTCACTACTTGTAGTTGTATAGTCTGTTAGTATCTCCACTCACTACTTGTAGTTGTATAGTCTGTTAGTAACTCCAGTCACTACTTGTAGCTGTATAGTCTGTTAGTAACTCCACTCACTACTTGTAGTTGTATAGTCTGTTAGTAACTCCACTCACTACTTGTAGTTGTATAGTCTGTATCTCCACTCACTACTTGTAGTTGTATAGTCTGTTAGTAACTCCACTCACTACTTGTAGTTGTATAGTCTGTTAGTAACTCCACTCACTACTTGTAGTTGTATAGTCTGTATCTCCACTCACTACTTGTAGTTGTATAGTCTGTTAGTAACTCCACTCACTACTTGTAGTTGTATAGTCTGTTAGTAACTCCACTCACTACTTGTAGTTGTATAGTCTGTTAGTAACTCCACTCACTACTTGTAGTTGTATAGTCTGTTAGTATCTCCACTCACTACTTGTAGCTGTATAGTCTGTTAGTAACTCCACTCACTACTTGTAGTTGTATAGTCTGTTAGTAACTCCACTCACTACTTGTAGTTGTATAGTCTGTATCTCCACTCACTACTTGTAGTTGTATAGTCTGTTAGTAACTCCACTCACTACTTGTAGCTGTATAGTCTGTTAGTAACTCCAGTCACTACTTGTAGTTGTATAGTCTGTTAGTAACTCCACTCACTACTTGTAGCTGTATAGTCTGTTAGTAACTCCACTCACTACTTGTATAGTCTGTTAGTATCTCCACTCACTACTTGTCGTTGTATAGTCTGTTAGTAACTCCAGTCACTACTTGTAGCTGTATAGTCTGTTAGTAACTCCACTCACTACTTGTAGTTGTATAGTCTGTTAGTAACTCCACTCACTACTTGTAGTTGTATAGTCTGTTAGTAACTCCACTCACTACTTGTATAGTCTGTTAGTAACTCCACTCACTACTTGTAGTTGTATAGTCTGTTAGTAACTCCACTCACTACTTGTAGTTGTATAGTCTGTTAGTAACTCCACTCACTACTTGTAGTTGTATAGTCTGTTAGTAACTCCACTCACTACTTGTAGTTGTATAGTCTGTTAGTAACTCCACTCACTACTTGTAGTTGTATAGTCTGTATCTCCACTCACTACTTGTAGTTGTATAGTCTGTATCTCCACTCACTACTTGTAGTTGTATAGTCTGTTAGTAACTCCACTCACTACTTGTAGTTGTATAGTCTGTTAGTAACTCCACTCACTACTTGTAGTTGTATAGTCTGTTAGTAACTCCACTCACTACTTGTAGTTGTATAGTCTGTTAGTAACTCCACTCACTACTTGTAGTTGTATAGTCTGTTAGTAACTCCACTCACTACTTGTAGTTGTATAGTCTGTAACTCCACTCACTACTTGTAGTTGTATAGTCTGTAACTCCACTCACTACTTGTAGTTGTATAGTCTGTTAGTAACTCCACTCACTACTTGTAGTTGTATAGTCTGTAACTCCACTCACTACTTGTAGTTGTATAGTCTGTAACTCCACTCACTACTTGTAGTTGTATAGTCTGTTAACTCCACTCACTACTTGTAGTTGTATAGTCTAGTAACTCCACTCACTACTTGTAGTTGTATAGTCTGTAACTCCACTCACTACTTGTAGTTGTATAGTCTGTAACTCCACTCACTACTTGTAGCTGTATAGTCTGTTATCTCCACTCACTACTTGTAGCTGTATAGTCTGTTAGTAACTCCACTCACTACTTGTAGTTGTATAGTCTGTATCTCCACTCACTACTTGTAGTTGTATAGTCTGTTAGTAACTCCACTCACTACTTATAGTTGTATAGTCTGTTAGTAACTCCACTCACTACTTATAGTTGTATAGTCTGTTAGTAACTCCACTCACTACTTGTAGTTGTATAGTCTGTTAGTAACTCCACTCACTACTTGTAGCTGTATAGTCTGTTAGTAACTCCACTCACTACTTGTATAGTCTGTTAGTAACTCCACACACTACTTGTAGTTGTATAGTCTGTTGGTAACTCCACTCACTACTTGTAGCTGTATAGTCTGTTAGTAACTCCACTCACTACTTGTATAGTCTGTTAGTAACTCCACTCACTACTTGTAGCTGTATAGTCTGTTAGTAACTCCACTCACTACTTGTAGTTGTAGAGTCTGTTAGTAACTCCAGTCACTACTTGTAGTTGTATAGTCTGTTAGTAACTCCAGTCACTACTTGTAGCTGTATAGTCTGTTAGTAACTCCACTCACTACTTGTAGTTGTATAGTCTGTATCTCCACTCACTACTTGTAGCTGTATAGTCTGTTAGTAACTCCACTCACTACTTGTATAGTCTGTTAGTAACTCCACTCACTACTTGTAGCTGTATAGTCTGTTAATAACTCCACTCACTACTTGTAGTTGTATAGTCTGTTAGTAACTCCACTCACTACTTGTAGTTGTATAGTCTGTTAGTAACTCCACTCACTACTTGTAGTTGTATAGTCTGTTAGTAACTCCACTCACTACTTGTAGTTGTATAGTCTGTTAGTATCTCCACTCACTACTTGTAGCTGTATAGTCTGTTAGTAACTCCACTTACTACTTGTCGTTGTATAGTCTGTTAGTAACTCCACTCACTACTTGTAGTTGTATAGTCTGTATCTCCACTCACTACTTGTAGTTGTATAGTCTGTTAGTAACTCCACTCACTACTTGTAGCTGTATAGTCTGTTAGTAACTCCAGTCACTACTTGTAGTTGTATAGTCTGTTAGTAACTCCAGTCACTACTTGTAGCTGTATAGTCTGTTAGTAACTCCACTCACTACTTGTCGTTGTATAGTCTGTTAGTATCTCCACTCACTACTTGTCGTTGTATAGTCTGTTAGTAACTCCAGTCACTACTTGTAGCTGTATAGTCTGTTAGTAACTCCACTCACTACTTGTAGTTGTATAGTCTGTTAGTAACTCCACTCACTACTTGTAGTTGTATAGTCTGTTAGTAACTCCACTCACTACTTGTAGCTGAATAGTCTGTTAGTAACTCCACTCACTACTTGTAGCTGAATAGTCTGTTAGTAACTCCACTCACTACTTGTAGTTGTATAGTCTGTTAGTAATTCCACTCACTACTTGTAGTTGTAGAGTCTGTTAGTAACTCCACTCACTACTTGTAGTTGTATAGTCTGTATCTCCACTCACTACTTGTAGTTGTAGAGTCTGTTAGTAACTCCACTCACTACTTGTAGTTGTATAGTCTGTATCTCCACTCACTACTTGTAGTTGTAGAGTCTGTTAGTAACTCCACTCACTACTTGTAGTTGTATAGTCTGTTAGTAACTCCACTCACTACTTGTAGTTGTATAGTCTGTTATCTCCACTCACTACTTGTAGTTGTATAGTCTGTATCTCCACTCACTACTTGTAGTTGTATAGTCTGTTAGTAACTCCACTCACTACTTGTAGTTGTATAGTCTGTTTGTAACTCCACTCACTACTAGTAGCTGTATAGTCTGTTGGTAACTCCACTCACTACTTGTAGTTGTATAGTCTGTTAGTAACTCCACTCACTACTTGTAGTTGTATAGTCTGTTAGTAACTCCACTCACTACTAGTAGCTGTATAGTCTGTATCTCCACTCACTACTTGTAGTTGTATAGTCTGTTAGTAACTCCACTCACTACTTGTAGTTGTATAGTCTGTATCTCCACTCACTACTTGTAGCTGTATAGTCTGTTAGTAACTCCACTCACTACTTGTAGTTGTATAGTCTGTTAGTAACTCCACTCACTACTTGTAGTTGTATAGTCTGTTAGTAACTCCACTCACTACTTGTAGTTGTATAGTCTGTATCTCCACTCACTACTTGTAGTTGTATAGTCTGTTAGTATCTCCACTCACTACTTGTAGTTGTATAGTCTGTTAGTAACTCCACTCACTACTTGTAGCTGTATAGTCTGTTAGTAACTCCACTCACTACTTGTAGTTGTAGAGTCTGTTAGTAACTCCAGTCACTACTTGTAGTTGTATAGTCTGTTAGTAACTCCACTCACTACTTGTAGTTGTATAGTCTGTTAGTAACTCCACTCACTACTTGTAGTTGTATAGTCTGTTAGTAACTCCACTCACTACTTGTAGTTGTAGAGTCTGTTAGTAACTCCAGTCACTACTTGTAGTTGTATAGTCTGTTAGTAATTCCACTCACTACTTGTAGTTGTACTTTTAACTTTACTTTCTCTGATATCCAAAAGTACTTGTTACATTTTGACTGCAAAATGGTCCAATTCACACACTAATCAAGAGAAAGTCCCTGGTCATCCCTACTGGCTCTTATCTGGCAGACTCTCTGAACACAAATGCTTAGTTTATGAATTAAGTGTTGGACTGTGCCTCTGGCTATCCGTCAATAAAATATAAAATAACAATTGTGCCATCTGGCTTGTTTTATATCAGGAAGTTAAAATTATTTATACTTTCACTTTTCATACTTAATTAAGTACCTTTTAGCAATTCCATGTAGTATTTTACTGGGTGATTTTCACTTTTACTTCAGTCGTTTTCTATCTTAACCTTTACTCAAGTATGGCAATGGAAAACTTTTCCCCCTGCTGCAAGTCAGCCAGCCAGTAGGCTGGTCAGGCAGTCAGTCAGTCAGTCAGCCAGCCAGTAGCCCGGTCAGTCAGTCAGTCAGTCAGCCAGCCAGTAGGCCGGTCAGTCAGTCAGTCAGCCAGCCAGTAGGCCGGTCAGTCAGTCAGCCAGGCAGTTAGCCTGCCAGCCAGCCAGTCAGCCAGGCAGTCAGCCAGCCAGTCAGTCAGCCAGCCAGTAGGCCGGTCAGTCAGTCAGCCAGGCAGTCAGCCTGCCAGTAGGCCGGTCAGTCAGTCAGTCAGTCAGCCAGCAGTCAGTCAGTCAGCCAGCCAGTCAGTCAGCCAGTAGGCCGGTCAGTCAGGCAGTCAGTCAGGCAGCCAGCCAGTAGGCCAGTAGGCCAGTTGGCCAGTCAGCCAGGCAGTCATTCAGCTAGTCAGTCAGTCAGTCAGTAAGTCAGTCAGTAGGCCAGTCAGTCAGGCAGCCAGTCAGCCAGTAAGCCTGTCAGCCAGTCAGCCAGTCAGTCAGTAGGCCAGTCAGTCAGGCAGTCAGTCAGGCAGCCAGCCAGTCAGGCCAGTAGGCCAGTTGGCCAGTCAGCCAGGCAGTCAGTCAGCCACTCAGTCAGTCAGTCAGTCAGTCAGTCAGTCAGTCAGTCAGTCAGTCAGTCAACCTGTCAGCCAGCCAGCCAGTCAGTCAGTCAGTCAGCCAGCCAGTCAGTCAGCCACTCAGTCAGCCAGTCAGTCAGTCAGTCAGTCAGTCAACCTGTCAGCCAGCCAGCCAGCCAGCCAGTCAGCCAGTCAATCTGTCAGCCAGCCAGCCAGCCAATCAGCAAGCCAGTTAGCCAGCCAGTCAGCCAGTCAGCCAGCTAGTCAGTCAGCCAGTCAATCAACATATAGATTAGGAGTAGACCCTTTACCAAAGACACGTTAGCCAAGATAACAAGATGTTCTACAATCATGAACAGGGACAGGAAAGACGTTGTCAACGCCTCACATCAAATACATAATCAAGAAAAAAGTATTTTCAGTTCGCTCCGTAACCTTTCCTCCTGATGTAAATGTGCTGACATTTTACCATATTGCATAAATCTCCAATATAAAATGTCCGCGTCTGCAGCGTCATTACAAAGCCGATAAAGCCAACATGTTGGTTTAATATTCCAACCAAAAAGATTCTGACATTTTAAACTAATACTCAGCCAGCTGTGTCCCAAAGGGCACACTACGCCCAATGTAGTGCACTACTTTAGTAACCAGGGCCCAGAATGAGGGCACACTACGCCCAATGTAGTGCACTACTTTAGTAACCAGGGCCCAGAATGAGGGCACACTACGCCCAATGTAGTGCACTACTTTAGTAACCAGGGCCCAGAATGAGGGCACACTACGCCCAATGTAGTGCACTACTTTAGTAACCAGGGCCCAGAATGAGGGCACACTACGCCCAATGTAGTGCACTACTTTAGTAACCAGGGCCCTTATGGGAACAGAATGAGTGGAGTTTGGGACAATGCGATACTACGCCCAATGTAGTGCACTACTTTAGTAACCAGGGCCCAGAATGAGGGCACACTACGCCCAATGTAGTGCACTACTTTAGTAACCAGGGCCCAGAATGAGGGCACACTACGCCCAATGTAGTGCACTACTTTAGTAACCAGGGCCCAGAATGAGGGCACACTACGCCCAATGTAGTGCACTACTTTAGTAACCAGGGCCCAGAATGAGGGCACACTACGCCCAATGTAGTGCACTACTTTAGTAACCAGGGCCCAGAATGAGGGCACACTACGCCCAATGTAGTGCACTACTTTAGTAACCAGGGCCCAGAATGAGGGCACACTACGCCCAATGTAGTGCACTACTTTAGTAACCAGGGCCCAGAATGAGGGCACACTATGCCCAATGTAGTGCACTACTTTAGTAACCAGGGGGCCCTTATGGGAACAGAATGAGTGGAGTTTGGGACAATGCGATACTACGCCCAATGTAGTGCACTACTTTAGTAACCAGGGCCCAGAATGAGGGCACACTACGCCCAATGTAGTGCACTACTTTAGTAACCAGGGCCCAGAATGAGGGTACACTACGCCCAATGTAGTGCACTACTTTAGAAACCAGGGCCCAGAATGAGGGCACACTACGCCCAATGTAGTGCACTACTTTAGTAACCAGGGCCCAGAATGAGGGCACACAGCCCAATGTAGTGGACTTTAGTAACCAGGGCCCAGAATGAGGGCACACTACGCCCAATGTAGTGCACTACGTTAGTAACCAGGGCCCAGAATGAGGGCACACTACGCCCAATGTAGTGCACTACTTTAGTAACCAGGGCCCTTATGGGAACAGAATGAGTGGAGTTTGGGACAATGCGATACTACGCCCAATGTAGTGCACTACTTTAGTAACCAGGGCCCAGAATGAGGGCACACTACACCCAATGTAGTGCACTACTTTAGTAACCAGGGCCCAGAATGAGGGCACACTACTCCCAATGTAGTGCACTACTTTAGTAACCAGGGCCCAGAATGAGGGCACACTACGCCCAATGTAGTGCACTACTTTAGTAACCAGGCCCCAGAATGAGGGCACACTACGCACAATGTAGTGCACTACTTTAGTAACCAGGGCCCTTATGGGAACAGAATGAGTGGAGTTTGGGACAATGCGATACTACGCCCAATGTAGTGCACTACTTTAGTAACCAGGGCCCAGAATGAGGGCACACTACGCCCAATGTAGTGCACTACTTTAGTAACCAGGGCCCAGAATGAGGGCACACTACGCCCAATGTAGTGCACTACTTTAGTAACCAGGGCCCAGAATGAGGGCACACTACGCACAATGTAGTGCACTACTTTAGTAACCAGGGCCCAGAATGAGGGCACACTACGCCTAATGTAGCACTACATTAGTAACCAGGGCCCAGAATGAGGGCACACTACGCCCAATGTAGTGCACTACTTTAGTAACCAGGGCCCAGAATGAGGGCACACTACGCCCAATGTAGTGCACTACTTTAGTAACCAGGGCCCAGAATGAGGGCACACTACGCCCAATGTAGTGCACTACTTTAGTAACCAGGGCCCAGAATGAGGGCACACTACGCCCAATGTAGTGCACTACTTTAGTAACCAGGGCCCAGAATGAGGGCACACTACGCCCAATGTAGTGCACTACTTTAGTAACCAGGGCCCAGAATGAGGGCACACTACTCCCAATGTAGTGCACTACTTTAGTAACCAGGGCCCAGAATGAGGGCACACTACGCCCAATGTAGTGCACTACTTTAGTAACCAGGCCCCAGAATGAGGGCACACTACGCACAATGTAGTGCACTACTTTAGTAACCAGGGCCCTTATGGGAACAGAATGAGTGGAGTTTGGGACAATGCGATACTACGCCCAATGTAGTGCACTACTTTTAGTAACCAGGGCCCAGAATGAGGGCACACTACGCCCAATGTAGTGCACTACTTTATAACCAGGGCCCAGAATGAGGGCACACTACTCCCAATGTAGTGCACTACTTTAGTAACCAGGGCCCAGAATGAGGGCACACTACGCCCAATGTAGTGCACTACTTTAGTAATCAGGGCCCAGAATTACGCACAATGTAGTGCACTACTTTAGTAACCAGGGCCCTTATGGGAACAGAATGAGTGGAGTTTGGGACAATGCGATACTACGCCCAATGTAGTTGACTACTTTAGTAACCAGGGCCCAGAATGAGGGCACACTACGCCCAATGTAGTGCACTACTTTAGTAACCAGGGCCCAGAATGAGGGCACACACTCCCAATGTAGTGCACTACTTTAGTAACCAGGGCCCAGAATGAGGGCACACTACGCCCAATGTAGTGCACTACTTTAGTAACCAGGGCCCAGAATGAGGGCACACTACGCCTAATGTAGTGACTACATTAGTAACCAGGGCCCAGAATGAGGGCACACTACGCCCAATGTAGTGCACTACTTTAGTAACCAGGGCCCAGAATGAGGGCACACTACGCCCAATGTAGTGCACTACTTTAGTAACCAGGGCCCAGAATGAGGGCACACTACGCCCAATGTAGTGCACTACTTTAGTAACCAGGGCCCTTATGGGAACAGAATGAGTGGAGTTTGGGACAATGCGATACTACGCCCAATGTAGTGCACTACTTTAGTAACCAGGGCCCAGAATGAGGGCATATAGCCCAATGTAGTGCACTACTTTAGTAACCAGGGCCCAGAATGAGGGCAGTACTATTCCCAATGTAGTGCACTACTTTAGTAACCAGGGCCCAGAATGAGGGCACACTACTCCCAATGTAACACTACTTTAGTAACCAGGGCCCAGAATGAGGGCACATACGACAATGTAGTACTACTTTAGTAACCAGGGCCCTTATGGGAACAGAATGAGTGGAGTTTGGGACAATGCGATACTACGCCCAATGTAGTGCACTACTTTAGTAACCAGGGCCCAGAATGAGGGCACATACGCCCAATGTAGTGCACTACTTTAGTAACCAGGGCCCAGAATGAGGGCACACTACTCCCAATGTAGTGCACTACTTTAGTAACCAGGGCCCAGAATGAGGGCACACTACGCCCAATGTAGTGCACTACTTTAGTAACCAGGGCCCAGAATGAGGGCACACTACGCCTAATGTAGTGCACTACATTAGTAACCAGGGCCCAGAATGAGGGCACACTACGCCCAATGTAGTGCACTACTTTAGTAACCAGGGCCCAGAATGAGGGCACACTACGCCCAATGTAGTGCACTACTTTAGTAACCAGGGCCCAGAATGAGGGCACACTACGCCCAATGTAGTGCACTACTTTAGTAACCAGGGCCCAGAATGAGGGCACACTACGCCCAATGTAGTGCACTACTTTATTAACCAGGGCCCAGAATGAGGGCACACTACGCCCAATGTAGTGCACTACTTTAGTAACCAGGGCCCAGAATGAGGGCACACTACGCCTAATGTAGTGCACTATTTAGTAACCAGGGCCCAGAATGAGGGCACACTACGCCCAATGTAGTGCACTACTTTAGTAACCAGGGCCCAGAATGAGGGCACACTACGCCCAATGTAGTGCACTACTTTAGTAACCAGGGCCCTTATGGGAACAGAATGAGTGGAGTTTGGGACAATGCGATACTACGCCCAATGTAGTGCACTACTTTAGTAACCAGGGCCCTTATGGGAACAGAATGAGTGGAGTTTGGGACAATGCGATATCGAGCTCGTACATTGAGATTGAGTCTCTTATAGACAGTATATTAACATATAGGTGTATAATTAGATTGAGTCTCTTATAGACAGTATATTAACATATAGTTGTATAATTAGATTGAGTCTCTTATAGACAGTATATTAACATATAGATGTATAATTAGATTGAGGGTAGTCCCTTATAGACAGTATATTAACATATAGTTGTATAATTAGATTGAGTCTCTTATAGACAGTATATTAACATATAGATGTATAATTAGATTGAGTCTCTTATAGACAGTATATTAACATATAGTTGTATAATTAGATTGAGTCCCTTATAGACAGTATATTAACATATAGATGTATAATTAGATTGAGTCTCTTATAGACAGTATATTAACATATAGATGTATAATTAGATTGAGTCTCTTATAGACAGTATATTAACATATAGATGTATAATTAGATTGAGTCCCTTATAGACAGTATATTAACATATAGTTGTATAATTAGATTGAGTCCCTTATAGACAGTATATTAACATATAGAGAGGAAGGAGGTAGTATATTATCTCTACTAGACAGAGAGGAAGGAGGTAGTATATTATCTCTACTAGACAGAGAGGAAGGAGGTAGTATATTATCTCTACTAGACAGAGAGGAAGGAGGTAGTATAGTATCTCTACTAGACAGAGAGGAAGGAGGTAGTATATTATCTCTACTAGACAGAGAGGAAGGAGGTAGTATATTATCTCTACTAGACAGAGAGGAAGGAGGTAGTATATTATCTCTACTAGACAGAGAGGAAGGAGGTAGTATATTATCTCTACTAGACAGAGAGGAAGGAGGTAGTATATTATCTCTACTAGACAGAGAGGAAGTTGTATATTATTAGTATATTATCTCTACTTGACAGAGAGGAAGGAGGTAGTATATTATCTCTACTAGACAGAGAGGAAGGAGGTAGTATATTATCTCTACTAGACAGAGAGGAAGGAGGTAGTATATTATCTCTACTAGACAGAGAGGAAGGAGGTAGTATATTATCTCTACTAGACAGAGAGGAAGGAGGTAGTATATTATCTCTACTAGACAGAGAGGAAGTTGTATATTATTAGTATATTATCTCTACTTGACAGAGAGGAAGGAGGTAGTATATTATCTCTACTAGACAGAGAGGAAGGAGGTAGTATATTATCTCTACTACACACAAACACAAACACACACACCGACACACACACAAACACCGATTAACACACCGATACACACACATGTACACACACACACACATACAGACACGTACACACACACAAACATGTACACGCACACATACAGACATGTACACACACACACACATGTACACACACACACACAAACACATGTACACACACACGCACACGTACACACACACACACACACACACACACACACACACACACACACACACACACACACACACACACACACACACACACACACACACACACACACACACACAGACCTTTTTGTAGGTCCGTGTAGAAACCGATTCCAAACTGACGCAACAGTACCAGTAGCCACCAGTCCTTACTGACAGAAATCTGGGCCATTTTCTATTTTAGTTTGTGCTGGTCGAGATTCTTTAAAAATGTTTTACGATCCCACAACTTCAACGTGTAGCTGCTCCATTTCTGTCTCCTGGAGCAGAGTGTCTCTCCTTCCATGAAGAGAGAGGAGGTGGATGGGGGTTAGTGTCATCATTCTCTGTTCTGGTTCTCCATCTGATCTGAGACCTGTGTACAGTCTAGTGTCATCATTCTCTGTTCTGGTTCTGGTTCTCCATCTGATCTGGGACCTGTGTACAGTCTAGTGTCATCATTCTCTGTTCTGGTTCTCCATCTGATCTGGGACCTGTGTACAGTCTAGTGTCATCATTCTCTGTTCTGGTTCTGGTTCTCCATCTGATCTGAGACCTGTGTACAGTCTAGTGTCATCATTCTCTGTTCTGTTCTGGTTCTCCATCTGATCTGAGACCTGTGTACAGTCTAGTGTCATCATTCTCTGTTCTGGTTCTCCATCTGATCTGGGACCTGTGTACAGTCTAGTGTCATCATTCTCTGTTCTGGTTCTCCATCTGATCTGGGACCTGTGTACAGTCTAGTGTCATCATTCTCTGTTCTGGTTCTCCATCTGATCTGAGACCTGTGTACAGTCTAGTGTCATCATTCTCTGTTCTGGTTCTCCATCTGATCTGAGACCTGTGTACAGTCTAGTGTCATCATTCTCTGTTCTGGTTCTGGTTCTCCATCTGATCTGAGACCTGTGTACAGTCTAGTGTCATCATTCTCTGTTCTGGTTCTGGTTCTCCATCTGATCTGGGACCTGTGTACAGTCTAGTGTCATCATTCTCTGTTCTGGTTCTCCATCTGATCTGAGACCTGTGTACAGTCTAGTGTCATCATTCTCTGTTCTGGTTCTCCATCTGATCTGAGACCTGTGTACAGTCTAGTGTCATCATTCTCTGTTCTGGTTCTGGTTCTCCATCTGATCTGGGACCTGTGTACAGTCTAGTGTCATCATTCTCTGTTCTGGTTCTCCATCTGATCTGAGACCTGTGTACAGTCTAGTGTCATCATTCTCTGTTCTGGTTCTGGTTCTCCATCTGATCTGAGACCTGTGTACAGTCTAGTGTCATCATTCTCTGTTCTGGTTCTGGTTCTCCATCTGATCTGGGACCTGTGTACAGTCTAGTGTCATCATTCTCTGTTCTGGTTCTCCATCTGATCTGAGACCTGTGTACAGTCTAGTGTCATCATTCTCTGTTCTGGTTCTGGTTCTCCATCTGATCTGGGACCTGTGTACAGTCTAGTGTCATCATTCTCTGTTCTGGTTCTCCATCTGATCTGAGACCTGTGTACAGTCTAGTGTCATCATTCTCTGTTCTGGTTCTCCATCTGATCTGAGACCTGTGTACAGTCTAGTGTCATCATTCTCTGTTCTGGTTCTCCATCTGATCTGGGACCTGTGTACAGCCTAGTGTCATCATTCTCTGTTCTGTTTCTCCATCTGATCTGAGACCTGTGTACAGTCTAGTGTCATCATTCTCTGTTCTGGTTCTCCATCTGATCTGAGACCTGTGTACAGTCTAGTGTCATCATTCTCTGTTCTGGTTCTGGTTCTCCATCTGATCTGGGACCTGTGTACAGTCTAGTGTCATCATTCTCTGTTCTGGTTCTGGTTCTCCATCTGATCTGGGACCTGTGTACAGTCTAGTGTCATCATTCTCTGTTCTGGTTCTGGTTCTCCATCTGATCTGAGACCTGTGTACAGTCTAGTGTCATCATTCTCTGTTCTGGTTCTGGTTCTCCATCTGATCTGAGACCTGTGTACAGTCTAGTGTCATCATTCTCTGTTCTGGTTCTGGTTCTCCATCTGATCTGAGACCTGTGTACAGTCTAGTGTCATCATTCTCTGTTCTGGTTCTCCATCTGATCTGAGACCTGTGTACAGTCTAGTGTCATCATTCTCTGTTCTGGTTCTGGTTCTCCATCTGATCTGAGACCTGTGTACAGTCTAGTGTCATCATTCTCTGTTCTGGTTCTCCATCTGATCTGGGACCTGTGTACAGTCTAGTGTCATCATTCTCTGTTCTGGTTCTCCATCTGATCTGGGACCTGTGTACAGTCTAGTGTCATCATTCTCTGTTCTGGTTCTCCATCTGATCTGAGACCTGTGTACAGTCTAGTGTCATCATTCTCTGTTCTGGTTCTGGTTCTCCATCTGATCTGAGACCTGTGTACAGTCTAGTGTCATCATTCTCTGTTCTGGTTCTCCATCTGATCTGGGACCTGTGTACAGTCTAGTGTCATCATTCTCTGTTCTGGTTCTCCATCTGATCTGAGACCTGTGTACAGTCTAGTGTCATCATTCTCTGTTCTGGTTCTGGTTCTCCATCTGATCTGAGACCTGTGTACAGTCTAGTGTCATCATTCTCTGTTCTGGTTCTCCATCTGATCTGGGACCTGTGTACAGTCTAGTGTCATCATTCTCTGTTCTGGTTCTCCATCTGATCTGAGACCTGTGTACAGTCTAGTGTCATCATTCTCTGTTCTGGTTCTGGTTCTCCATCTGATCTGAGACCTGTGTACAGTCTAGTGTCATCATTCTCTGTTCTGGTTCTGGTTCTCCATCTGATCTGAGACCTGTGTACAGTCTAGTGTCATCATTCTCTGTTCTGGTTCTGGTTCTCCATCTGATCTGAGACCTGTGTACAGTCTAGTGTCATCATTCTCTGTTCTGGTTCTCCATCTGATCTGGGACCTGTGTACAGTCTAGTGTCATCATTCTCTGTTCTGGTTCTCCATCTGATCTGGGACCTGTGTACAGTCTAGTGTCATCATTCTCTGTTCTGGTTCTCCATCTGATCTGGGACCTGTGTACAGTCTAGTGTCATCATTCTCTGTTCTGGTTCTGGTTCTCCATCTGATCTGAGACCTGTGTACAGTCTAGTGTCATCATTCTCTGTTCTGGTTCTGGTTCTCCATCTGATCTGGGACCTGTGTACAGTCTAGTGTCATCATTCTCTGTTCTGGTTCTGGTTCTCCATCTGATCTGGGACCTGTGTACAGTCTAGTGTCATCATTCTCTGTTCTGGTTCTGGTTCTCCATCTGATCTGGGACCTGTGTACAGTCTAGTGTCATCATTCTCTGTTCTGGTTCTCCATCTGATCTGGGACCTGTGTACAGTCTAGTGTCATCATTCTCTGTTCTGGTTCTCCATCTGATCTGAGACCTGTGTACAGTCTAGTGTCATCATTCTCTGTTCTGTTTGAGTCTGAATAACAAATTAAACCCTATTCCTCACATTTTCACCCGTAGAGCCCTGGCTGAAAGTAGTGCACTACACAGGGCATAGTGTTCCATTTGGGACTCGGCCTGGGTTGAAGGTCTAGACTCCAGTGTCTGAATGATGAATGTGAGGTTGATCATTTACACCTTGGCTTTCCCTAACTGTCTGACCAAGTCATTCATCATGGCCACTCTCTAACGAATAGAGTGGTCTCCCTCTCTCTTTCTCCATCTCTCTCTCTCCCTCTCTCTCTCTCCCTCTCTCTCTCTCCATCTCTCTCTCTCTCCCTCTCTCTCTCCTCTCTCTCTCTCCATCTCTCTCTCTCCCTCTCTCTCTCTCCATCTCTCTCTCTCCCTCTCTCTCATCTCTCTCTCTCCCTCTCTCTTTCTCCATCTCTCTCTTTCTCCATCTCTCTCTCTCCATCTCTCTCTCTCTCCCTCTCTCTCTCTCCCTCTCTCTCTCTCCCTCTCTCTCTCTCCATCTCTCTCTCTCCCTCTCTCTCTCTCCATCTCTCTCTCTCCTCTCTCTCTCTCTCCATCTCTCTCTCTCCCTCTCTCTCTCTCCATCTCCCCCCTTCGGAGCTAACAAGGCGGCGAGGGTCTGTGTATCCAGAGAGTTCAATAAAATGAGATTACAACTGTGGTCAAGTCCAGAGAAAAAGAGAACAGCAACTCCCTCTGGAGTTGAGCCCAGAACAGGTGTGAAGGGCCACAACGAGAGAGAGAGAGAGAGAGAGAGAGAGAGAGAGAGAGAGAGAGAGAGAGAGAGAGAGAGAGAGAGAGAGAGAGAGAGAGAGAGAGAGAGACAGGGAGAGAGAAACAGCAAGAGAGACAGGGAGAGAGAGAGAAAGAGAGAGGGAAGGAGAGAGGGAGGGAGAGAGAAACAGAGACAGAATTAGAAACAGAGAGGGAGAGAGAGATTGTACAACACTACAGCCGCAGTAGTAGCAGTTAACTGACCACAGTATCTGTGTGTGTCCCAAACGGTGCATGATTCCCTGACGTACAAAATCTCATAGATATTCAATAGTACTGCACTTAGCACTACCTGGATTAGGGTGTGATTTGGCGCAAACAGACTCTCTCTCTCTCTTTCTCTCTCCCTCTCCTTTCTCTCCTCTCTCTCCCTCTCCCTCTCTCTCTCTCTCTCTCTCTCTCTCCCTCTCTCTCTCTCTCTCCCTCTCCTCTCTCTCTCTCTCTCTCTCTCTCTCTCTCTCTCTCTCTCTCTCTCTCTCTCTCTCTCTCTCTCTCTCTCTCTCTCTCTCAACCCCTGGGGTCCAGGAGGAAGACAATGCTGGTTTACTCAACCCCTCCTGGGGTCCAGGAGGAAGACAATGCTGGTTTACTCAACCCCTCCTGGGGTCCAGGAGGAAGACATTTACATTTACATTTAAGTCATTTAGCAGACGCTCTTGTCCAGAGCGAGACAATGCTGGTTTACTCAACCCCTCCTGGGGCACAGAAGAAAGACAATGCTGGTTTACTCAACCCCTCCTGGGGCACAGGAGAAAGACAATGCTGGTTTACTCAACCCCTCCTGGGGTCCAGGAGGAAGACAATGCTGGTTTACTCAACCCGTCCTGGGGTCCAGGAGGAAGACAATGCTGGTTTACTCAACCCGTCCTGGGGTCCAGGAGGAAGACAATGCTGGTTTACTCACCCCTCCTGGGGTCCAGGAGGAAGACAATGCTGGTTTACTCAACCCCTCCTGGGGTCCAGGAGGAAGACAATGCTGGTTTACTCAACCCCTCCTGGGGTCCAGGAGGAAGACAATGCTGGTTTACTCACCCTCCTGGGGTCCAGGAGGAAGACAATGCTGGTTTACTCACCCTCCTGGGGTCCAGGAGGAAGACAATGCTGGTTTACTCAACCCCTCCTGGGGTCCAGGAGGAAGACAATGCTGGTTTACTCAACCCCTCCTGGGGTCCAGGAGGAAGACAATGCTGGTTTACTCAACCCGTCCTGGGGTCCAGGAGGAAGACAATGCTGGTTTACTCAACCCGTCCTGGGGTCCAGGAGGAAGACAATGCTGGTTTACTCACCCCTCCTGGGGTCCAGGAGGAAGACAATGCTGGTTTACTCAACCCCTCCTGGGGTCCAGGAGGAAGACAATGCTGGTTTACTCAACCCCTCCTGGGGCACAGAAGGAAGACAATGCTGGTTTACTCAACCCCTCCTGGGGTCCAGGAGGAAGACAATGCTGGTTTACTCAACCCCTCCTGGGGCACAGAAGGAAGACAATGCTGGTTTACTCAACCCGTCCTGGGGTCCAGGAGGAAGACAATGCTGGTTTACTCAACCCCTCCTGGGGCACAGAAGGAAGACAATGCTGGTTTACTCAACCCCTCCTGGGGCACAGAAGGAAGACAATGCTGGTTTACTCAACCCGTCCTGGGGTCCAGGAGGAAGACAATGCTGGTTTACTGAACCCCTCCTGGGGTCCAGGAGGAAGACAATGCTGGTTTACTGAACCCCTCCTGGGGTCCAGGAGGAAGACAATGCTGGTTTACTGAACCCCTCCTGGGGTCCAGGAGGAAGACAATGCTGGTTTACTCTACCCTTTCAGTCTTTGGTAGTGAGCTGCAATCCAAACTCTACCCTGAGTTTTAGTGTTTAGTAGTGAGATGCAAACCAAACCCTACCCTGAGTTTTAGTGTTTAGTAGTGAGATGCAAACCAAACCCTACCCTGAGTTTTAATCTTTAGTAGTGAGCTGCAATCCAAATCCTACCCTGAGTTTTAGTCTTTAGTAGTGAGCTGCCTGAGTTTTAGTCTTTAGTAGTGAGCTGCAATCCAAACTGTACCCTGAGTTTTAGTCTTTAGTAGTGAGTTGCCTGAGTTTTAGTCTTTAGTAGTGAGCTGCCTGAGTTTTAGTCTTTAGTAGTGAGCTGCAATCCAAACCCTACCCTGAGTTTTAGTCTTTAGTAGAGCTGCAAACCAAACCCTACCCTGAGTTTTAGTCTTTAGTAGAGCTGCAAACCAAATCCTACCCTGAGTTTTAATCTTTAGTAGTGAGCTGCAATCCAAACTCTACCCTGAGTTTTAGTTTTTAGTAGAGCTGCAAACCAAACCCTACCCTGAGTTTTAATCTTTAGTAGTGAGCTGCAAACCAAACTCTACCCTGAGTTTTAGTCTTTAGTAGAGCTGCAATCCAAACTCTACCCTGAGTTTTAGTCTTTAGTAGTGAGCTGCAAACCAAACCCTACCCTGAGTTTTAGTTTTTAGTAGAGCTGCAAACCAAACTCTACCCTGAGTTTTAGTTTTTAGTAGAGCTG
>NW_026290901.1:50000-75000 GCF_023373465.1 Oncorhynchus keta
CCCTACTCTTAACCAGAGCAGCTATGGACCCTAGTCAACCTAGTGCCCTACTCTTAACCAGAGCAGCTATGGACCCTAGTCAGCCTAGTGCCCTACTCTTAACCAGAGCAGCTATGGACCCTAGTCAACCTAGTGCCCTACTCTTAACCAGAGGAGCTATGGACCCTAGTAAACCTAGTGCCCTACTCTTAACCAGAGGAGCTATGGACCCTAGTCAACCTAGTGCCCTACTCTTAACCAGAGCAGCTATGGACCCTAGTCAACCTAGTGCCCTACTCTTAACCAAAGCAGCTATGGACCCTAGTCAACCTAGTGCACTACTTCTAACCAGAGCAGCTATGGACCCTAGTCACCTAGTGCCCTACTCTTAACAAAAGCAGCTATGGACCCTAGTCAACCTAGTGCACTACTCTTAACCAGAGGAGCTATGGACCCTAGTCAACCTAGTGCCCTACTCTTAACCAGAGCAGCTATGGACCCTAGTCAACCTAGTGCCCTATTCTTAACCAGAGCAGCTATGGACCCTAGTCAACCTAGTGCCCTACTCTTAACCAGAGGAGCTATGGACCCTAGTAAACCTAGTGCCCTACTCTTAACCAGAGCAGCTATGGACCCTAGTCAACCTAGTGCCCTACTCTTAACCAGAGGAGCTATGGACCCTAGTAAACCTAGTGCCCTACTCTTAACCAGAGCAGCTATGGACCCTAGTCAACCTAGTGCCCTTCTCCTGACCAGAGCAGCTATGGACCCTAGTAAACATAGTGCCCTACTCTTAACCAGAGCAGCTATGGACCCTAGTCAACCTAGTGCCCTACTCTTAACCAGAGCAGCTATGGACCCTAGTCAACCTAGTGCACTACTTTTAACCAGAGGAGCTATGGACCCTAGTCAACCTAGTGCCCTAATCTTAACCAGAGCAGCTATGGACCCTAGTCAACCTAGTGCCCTACTCTTAACCAGAGCAGCTATGGACCCTAGTCAACCTAGTGCCCTACTCTTAACCAGAGGAGCTATGGACCCTAGTAAACCTAGTGCCCTACTCTTAACCAGAGCAGCTATGGACCCTAGTCAACCTAGTGCCCTTCTCCTGACCAGAGCAGCTATGGACCCTAGTCAACCTAGTGCCCTACTCTTAACCAGAGGAGCTATGGACCCTAGTCAACCTAGTGCCCTACTCTTAACCAGACCAGCTATGGACCCTATTCCCTTTATATGGGCCCCCGAGCGTGCCTGCTGTTCTGTACCTACCTGACCCCCGAGCCTGTCTGCTGTTCTGTACCTACCTGACCCCCGAGCCTGCCTGCTGTTCTGTACCTACCTGACCCCGAGCCTGTCTGCTGTTCTGTACCTACCTGACCCCGAGCCTGCCTGCTGTTCTGTACCTACCTGACCCCCGAGCCTGTCTGCTGTTCTGTACCTACCTGACCCCCGAGCCTGCCTGCTGTTCTGTACCTACCTGACCCCCGAGCTTGCCTGCTGTTCTGTACCTACCTGACCCCCGAGCCTGTCTGCTGTTCTGTACCTACCTGACCCCGAGCCTGCCTGCTGTTCTGTACCTACCTGACCCCGAGCCTGCCTGCTGTTCTGTACCTACCTGACCCCGAGCCTGCCTGCTGTTCTGTACCTACCTGACCCCGAGCCTGCCTGCTGTTCTGTACCTACCTGACCCCGAGCCTGCCTGCTGTTCTGTACCTACCTGACCCCCGAGCCTGCCTGCTGTTCTGTACCTACCTGACCCCCGAGCCTGCCTGCTGTTCTGTACCTACCTGACCCCCGAGCCTGTCTGCTGTTCTGTACCTACCTGACCCCCGAGCCTGCCTGCTGTTCTGTACCTACCTGACCCCGAGCCTGCCTGCTGTTCTGTACCTACCTGACCCCCGAGCCTGCCTGCTGTTCTGTACCTGCCTGACCCCCGAGCCTGTCTGCTGTTCTGTACCTACCTGACCCCCGAGCCTGCCTGCTGTTCTGTACCTACCTGACCCCCGAGCCTGTCTGCTGTTCTGTACCTACCTGACCCCCGAGCCTGCCTGCTGTTCTGTACCTACCTGACCCCCGAGCCTGCCTGCTGTTCTGTACCTACCTGACCCCCGAGCCTGCCTGCTGTTCTGTACCTACCTGACCCCCGAGCCTGCCTGCTGTTCTGTACCTACCTGACTCTGACCCGTTTATGGACCTCTGCCACCTGTTTAGATCAATGAACATCTGTGACTCTGGCTGTCTGCATCTGGGTCTTATCCTGAGATCTGATACATAATGACAAAGTGAAAACGTGTTTATAGAAATGTTTGCAAATGTATTAGGAATTAAATGTATTAGTAATGAACTACAGAAATGTAATTTACGTAAGAATTCACACCCTGAGACAATACATGTTAGAATCACCTTTGGCAGCGATCACAGCTGTGAGTCTTTCTGCGTTTTTCTAAAAGAGCTTGGCACACATGGATTGGATAGTATTTTGCACATTATACTTAAAAATTCATTCTTCAAGCTCTGTCAAGTTGGTGGTTGGTCATTATTAGACAGCCATTTTCAAGGCTGCCATTGATTTCCAAGCCAATTTAAGTCAAAACTGTAACTACGCTACTCAGGAACATTCAATGTTGTCTTGGTAAGTAACTCCAGGGTATATTTGGTCCTGTGTTTGAGGTTATTGTCCTTCTGAAAGGTGAATGTGTCTCCAAGTGTCTGTTGAAAAGCAGACTGAAGCAGAACATAGAGAACTTACCTGACGGCCGAACAGAACTTAGAGAACTTACCTGACGACTGAACAGAACATAGAGAACTTACCTGATGGCCAAACAGAATTTAGAGAACTTACCTGACGACTGTGAGGAACTCAGAGAACTTACCTGACGACTGTACAGAACTTAGAGAACTTACCTGACGGCCGAACAGAACTTAGAGAACTTACCTGATGGCTGAACAGAACTTAGAGAACTTACCTGACGACTGTGAGGAACTCAGAGAACTTACCTGACTTATGAACAGAACTCTGAGAACTTACCTGACGACTGTGAGGAACTCAGAGAACTTACCTGACGACTGTGAGGAACTCAGAGAACTTACCTGACTTCTGAACAGAACTCAGAGAACTTACCTGACTTCTGAACAGAACTCAGAGAACTTACCTGACGGCTGTACAGAACTCAGAGAACTTACCTGACTTCTGAACAGAACTCAGAGAACTTACCTGAAGACTGTACAGAACTCAGAGAACTTACCTGACGGACGAACAGAACTCAGAGAACTTACCTGACTTCTGAACAGAACTCAGAGAACTTACCTGATGACTGTGAGGAACTCAGAGAACTTACCTGACTTCTGAACAGAACTCAGAGAACTTACCTGACTTCTGAACAGAACTCAGAGAACTTACCTGAAGACTGTGAGGAACTCAGAGAACTTGCCTGAATTCTGAACAGAACTCAGAGAACTTACCTGACTTCTGAACAGAACTCAGAGAACTTACCTGACGGTTGTACAGAACTCAGAGAACTTACCTGACTTCTGAACAGAACTCAGAGAACTTACCTGACTTCTGCACAGAACTTAGAGAACTTACCTGACGGCTGAACAGAACTTAGAGAACTTACCTGACGACTGAACAGAACTCAGAGAACTTACCTGAATTCTGAACAGAACTCAGAGAACTTACCTGACTTCTGAACAGAACTCAGAGAACTTACCTGACTTCTGCACAGAACTTAGAGAACTTACCTGACGGCTGAACAGAACTTAGAGAACTTACCTGACGACTGAACAGAACTCAGAGAACTTACCTGACTTCTGAACAGAACTCAGAGAACTTACCTGACTTCTGAACAGAACTCAGAGAACTTACCTGAAGACTGTGAGGAACTCAGAGAACTTGCCTGAATTCTGAACAGAACTCAGAGAACTTACCTGACTTCTGAACAGAACTCAGAGAACTTACCTGACGGTTGTACAGAACTCAGAGAACTTACCTGACTTCTGAACAGAACTCAGAGAACTTACCTGACTTCTGCACAGAACTTAGAGAACTTACCTGACGGCTGAACAGAACTTAGAGAACTTACCTGACGACTGCCATTTGGTTCAGAATGTAAAAGTAATTTCATGAATTTTGAAGTGAAAGGCAGTTGAGCAGAACTAGGGCAGGTAGAGTTGGTTCAGAGCGAGGTTCCGTTACGCACATTGAAGTCCACTCTAGATAGTACACTACCTTTGACCAGAGACGTATCGGTCTCGGTCAAAAATAGGGCACTATATAGGGAATAGTGTGTCATTTGGGATTTAGACTTTTTCAGTTTGTAGCTATACATGTTGCTGTTTGGAAACATACAGTACTTCTTTATTTTACCAGGCAAGTTAGTTCGGAACAAACTCTTATTTTCAATGACGGCCTACCAGGGAACAGTGGGTCAACTGCCTGTTCAGGGGCAGAACAACAGATATGTACCTTATCGTCTGGGGGATTTGAACTTGCAACCCTTCAGTTTCTAGTCCCATGCTCTAACCACTAGGCTCCCTTGCCGCCCCGAGTATAGAACACACTCAGGAATAGGAGATATCTTTCAAACCGAGAAGATCGACCACGGCACACACATTCTCCTCCGTCATCAACAGTCATCGAGTTTTGTGAGGTTCTGTCCCAAATGGCACTCTGTATCCCTATACAGTGGACTGCTATTGACCCGGGTTCTGTTTGCCGTTCGGAGCACACAGGAAGTTCCCTACGCCGCTATGCCGCGCCAGCCCCGAGACTACCGCTGAACCACAGCGAAGGTCCACTACGCCGGTATGCCGCGCCGGCCCTGAGACTACCGCTGAACCACAGCGAAGGTCCACTACGCCGCTATGCCGCACCGGCCCCGAGACTACCGCTGAACCACAGCGAAGGTCCACTACGCTGCTATGCCACACCGGCCCCGAGACTACCGCTGAACCACAGCGAAGGTCCACTACGCCGCTATGCCGCGCCGGCCCCGAGACTACCGCTGAACCACAGCGAAGGTCCACTACGCCGCTATGCCGCGCCGGCCCCGAGACTACCGCTGAACCACAGCGAAGGTCCACTACGCCGCTATGCCGCACCGGCCCCGAGACTACCGCTGAACCACAGCGAAGGTCCACTACGCTGCCATGCCGCACCGGCCCCGAGACTACCGCTGAACCACAGCGAAGGTCCACTACGCTGCTATGCCACACCGGCCCCGAGACTACCGCTGAACCACAGCGCTACGCCGCTATGCCGCGCCGGCCCGAGACTACCGCTGAACCACAGCGAAGGTCCACTACGCCGCTATGCCGCGCCGGCCCCGAGACTACCGCTGAACCACAGCGAAGGTCCACTACGCCGCTATGCCGCACCGGCCCCGAGACTACCGCTGAACCACAGCGAAGGTCCACTACGCTGCCATGCCGCACCGGCCCCGAGACTATCGCTGAACCACAGCGAAGGTCCACTACGCCGCCCTGCCGCACCGGCCCCGAGACTACCGCTGAACCACAGCGAAGGTCCACTACGCCGCTATGCCGCGCCGGCCCCGAGACTACCGCTGAACCACAGCGAAGGTCCACTACGCCGCTATGCCGCGCCGGCCCCGAGACTACCGCTGAACCACAGCGAAGGTCCACGTAATAAGATATTACTATATTATTCTAATGTTCAACTGAAGAACTCCCGAGACACAAATCCAGATGACATTTCTCCTCTAGGAGTAACGGTCTGGAGGTTTGTCTTAGTGCTCCTGGAAAAGCTAATAAAAACTAATGCCTGTTAGATGGAAATCATTTGTTAAAGAACCAGGAGAATAAATAGAGGGAGGATGGTCAGTTGGTAGAGGAGAGAGAAATATGTCAGTTAAGGTCACCCCTCCATCTATTCCTCCCTCCCTCGCTCTCTCCCTTCCTCCCTGCACAGGTCTCTCTCTCTCTCCTCTCTCTCTCTTGCTCTCTCTCTCTCTCTCTCCCTCTCTCCCTCCCTCTCTCCCTCTCTCTCTGTCTCTCTCTCTCTCCTCTCTCTCTCTTGCTCTCTCTCTCTCGCTCTCTCTCTCTCTCCCTCTCTCCCTCTCTCTCTGTCTCTCTCTCTGTCTCTCTCTGTCTCTCTCTCTGTCTCTCTCTCTGTCTCTCTCTCTCTCTCTCTCTCTCTCTCTCTCTCTCTCTCTCTCTCTCTCTCTCCCTCTCTCTCTCTTACACTCCTTCTCCCCCCTAGATACACTGTACCCATTTCTATTTTAATGTTTTGACAACCTTGTAAATTGCAGTATTGATTCGGCCAAAGCAACGGATAGAAATACAGTACAAAGGCAGAAGGGTCATCGGAGGACGGAGGGAGGGAGGGAGGGAGGGATGGGGAGGGAAGGAGGGATGGGGGGAGGATGGAGGGATCGGGGGACGGAGGGATTGAGGGATGGGAGGAAGATGGAGGGATGGGGAGGATGGAGGGATGGAGGGATGGGGGATGGAGGGATGGAGGGATGGGGGAGGATGGAGGGATGGATGGATGGGGGATGGAGGGATGGAGGGATGGGGGATGGGAGATGGAGGGATGGGGAGGATGGATGGATGGGGGATGGAGGGATGGAGGGATGGAGGGATGGGGAGGATGGGGGAATGGAGGGATGGATGGATGGGGGATGGAGGGATGGGGGATGGAGGGGATGGAGGGATGGACGGATGGGGAGGATGGGGGAATGGAGGGATGGATGGATGGGGGATGGAGGGATGGGGGATGGAGGGATGGGGGATGGAGGGATGGAGGGATGGAGGGATGGGGGAGGATGGAGGGATGGAGGGATGGAGGGATGGAGGGATGGAGGGATGGAGGGATGGAGGGATGGGATGGAGGGATGGAGGGATGGATGGATGGATGGGGGGATGGAGGGATGGGGGAGGATGGAGGGATGGAGGGATGGGATGGAGGGATGGAGGGATGGGGTAGGATGGAGGGATGGGATGCAGGGATGGAGGGAGGATGGAGGGATTTAGAGGATGGAGGATGGAGGGAGGATGGAGGGATGGGGAGGATGGAGGGATGGAGGGATGGAGGGATGTAGGGATGGGGAGGATGGAGGGATGGGAGGATGGAGGGATGGAGGGGAGAACGGAGGGAAGGATGGAGGGATGGAGGGATGGAGGGATGGAGAGATGGAGGGATGGGGAGGATGGAGGGATGGGGAGGATGGAGGGATGGAGGGATGGGAGGGAGGGGGGGATGGGGGGATGGGGAGGATGGAGGGATGGAGGGATGGAGGGATGGGGAGGATGGAGGGATGGAGGGATGGGGAGGATGGAGGGATGGGGAGGATGGAGGGATGGAGGGATGGGGTAGGATGGAGGGATGGAGGGATGGAGGGATGGGGAGGATGGAGGGGTGGAGGGATGGAGGGATGGGGAGGATGGAGTGATGGAGGGATGGGGTAGGATGGAGGGATGGAGGGATGGAGGGATGGGGAGGATGGAGGGGTGGAGGGATGGAGGGATGGGGAGGATGGAGGGATGGAGGGATGGGGAGGATGGAGGGATGGGGAGGATGGAGGGATGGGTAGGATGGAGGGATGGAGGGATGGGGTAGGATGGAGGGATTGAGGGATGGGGTAGGATGGGGTAGGATGGAGGGATGGAGGGATGGAGGGATGGAGGGATGGATGGATGGGGTAGGATGGAAGGATGGGGTAGGATGGAGGGATGGAGGGATGGGGTGAGGATGGAGGGATGGAGGGATGGGGGGATGGGGTGAGGATGGAGGGATGGAGGGAGGACGGAGGGAGGGATGGGGGAGGACGGAGGGATGGAGGGAGGGAGGGGGAGGATGTGTTTGTTGTAGCTCGTTCCAGTCGCTAGCTGCATGGAACTTAAAAGAGGAGCGACCCAGGGATGTGTTTGCTTTGGGGACCTTTAACAGAACGGGATCGGGGGGTATACAGAACGCCGTCGGGGGGTATACAGAACACCATTGGGGGTATACAGAACGCCGTCGGGGGGTATACAGAACGCCGTCGCCGTCGGGGGGGTATACAGAACGCCCAGGGGGGTATACAGAACGCCATCGGGGGTATACAGAACGCCGTCGGGGGTATACAGAACGCCGTTGGGGGTATACAGAACGCCGTCGGGGGGTATACAGAACGCCTTCGGGGGGTATACAGAACGCCTTCGGGGGGTATACAGAACGCCTTCGGGGGGTATACAGAACGCCTTGGGGGGTATACAGAACGCCTTCGGGGGGTATACAGAACGCCATCGGGGGGTATACAGAACACCATTGGGGGGGGTATACAGAACGCATTGGGGGTATACAGAACGCCATCGGGGGGTATACAGAACACCATTGGGGGTATACAGAACACCATTGGGGGTATACAGAACACCATTTGGGGGTATACAGAACACCATTGGGGGGGTAGAGAGACAAATAACAATGTGATTCAGATTCATTCATTTATCTGTTTTGTTTAAAAAAATAATAATCTGCACATTCATTCTTCTGGTTAATAAATGTATTTTTATAGTGTGTGTGTGTGTGTGTGTGTGTGTGTGTGTGTGTGTGTGTGTGTGTGTGTGTGTGTGTGTGTGTGTGTGTGTGTGTGTGTGTGTGTGTGTGTGTGTGTGTGTGTGTGTGGCAGGTTTACAACGATGACAAAAAAAACGAACATTTGAGGGTTTGCTGACCCTGGTGCTAGAGTTTTTATAGTCCCGGGGGTACGGGAGTTCGGGAGTTTGGGAACCGCTGGTGTAGAGGAAACCAAGGCTAGATTTAACTTTAGCCTCCAGCTTTGATAATATGCTGAGAGAAGGACAGTGTACCATCTAGCCATACTTCCAAGTACTTATATGAGGTGACTACACCTGTGGGGAGAGGAGGATTCTTCTTACCAAACCACATGACTTTTGTTTTAGAGATGTTCAGAACAAGGTTAAGGACAGAGAAGGCTTGTTGTGGACACTAAGAAAGCTTTGTTGTAGAGCATTTTAACACACAGTCCGGGGAGGGCCCAGCTGAGTATAAGACTGTATCATCTGCATATAAACGGACGAGAGCGTTTCCTGCTGCCTGAGCTGTGTTGTTGATGTGAAACCAGACGGAGAGTAGAGACAGAACCAGATGGGGAGTAGAGATGGAACTAGATGAGGAGTAGACACGGAACTAGATGGGGAGTAGAGACGGAACTAGATGAGGAGTCGAGACGGAACCAGATGGGGAGTAGAGACGGAACCAGATGGGGAGTATAGACAGAACCAGATGGGGAGTAGAGACGGAACAAGATGGGGAGTATAGACAGAACCAGATGGGGAGTAGAGATGGAACTAGATGGGGAGTAGAGACGGAACAAGATGGGGAGTATAGACAGAACCAGATGGGGAGTAGAGATGGAACTAGATGGGGAGTAGAGACGGAACTAGATGGGGAGTAGAGACGGAACCAGATGGGGAGTAGAGACGGAACCAGATGGGGAGTAGAGATGGAACTAGATGGGGAGTAGAGATGGAACTAGATGAGGAGTGGAGACGGAACTAGATGGGGAGTAGAGACGGAACTAGATGAGGAGTAGAGACGGAACCAGATGGGGGTAGAGATGGAACTAGATGGGGAGTAGAGACGGAACAAGATGGGGAGTATAGACAGAACCAGATGGGGAGTAGAGATGGAACTAGATGGGGAGTAGAGACGGAACTAGATGAGGAGTAGAGTAGGAACTAGATGGGGAGTAGAGACGGAACTAGATGGGGAGTAGAGACGGAACCAGATGGGGAGTAGAAACGGAACAAGATGGGGAGTAGAGACGGAACAAGATGGGGAGTAGAGACAGATCAAGAAGGGGAGTAGAGACGGAACTAGATGGGGAGTAGAGACGGAACTAGATGGGGAGTAGAGACGGAACCAGATGGGGAGTAGAGACGGAACCAGATGGGGAGTAGAGACGGAACCAGATGGGGAGTAGAGATGGAACTAGATGGGGAGTAGAGATGGAACTAGATGGGGAGTAGAGACGGAACCAGATGGGGAGTAGAGACAGATCAAGAAGGGGAGTAGAGACGGAACCAGATGGGGGTAGAGACGGAACCAGATGAGGAGTAGAGACGGAACCAGATGGGGAGTAGAGATGGAACTAGATGGGGAGTAGAGACGGAACTAGATGGGGAGTAGAGACGGAACCAGATGGGGAGTAGAGACGGAACCAGATGGGGAGTAGAGATGGAACTAGATGGGGAGTAGAGATGGAACTAGATGGGGAGTAGAGACGGAACCAGATGGGGAGTAGAAACGGAACAAGATGGGGAGTAGAGACGGAACAAGATGGGGAGTAGAGATGGAACTAGATGGGGAGTAGAGACGGAACTAGATGGGGAGTAGAGACGGAACCAGATGGGGAGTAGAGACGGAACCAGATGGGGAGTAGAGATGGAACTAGATGGGGAGTAGAGATGGAACTAGATGGGGAGTAGAGACGGAACCAGATGGGGAGTAGAGACGGAACCAGATGGGGAGTAGAGATGGAACTAGATGGGGAGTAGAGACGGAACTAGATGGGGAGTAGAGACGGAACCAGATGGGGAGTAGAGACGGAACCAGATGGGGGAAGAGATGGAACTAGATGGGGAGTAGAGACGGAACTAGATGGGGAGTAGAGACGGAACCAGATGGGGAGTAGAGATGGAACTAGATGGGGAGTAGAGATGGAACTAGATGGGGAGTAGAGACGGAACCAGATGGGGAGTAGAGACGGAACTAGATGGGGAGTAGAGACGGAACAAGATGGGGAGTAGAGACAGATCAAGAAGGGGAGTAGAGACGGAACCAGATGGGGGTAGAGACGGAACCAGATGAGGAGTAGAGACGGAACTAGATGGTGAGTAGAGACGGAACTAGATGGGGAGTAGAGACGGAACCAGATGGGGAGTAGAGACGGAACAAGATGGGGAGTAGAGACGGAACAAGATGGGGAGTAGAGACGGAACAAGATGGGGAGTAGAGACAGAACAAGATGGGGAGTAGAGACGGAACCAGATGGGGAGTAGAGACGGAACTAGATGGGGAGTAGAGACGGAACAAGATGGGGAGTAGAGACGGAACTAGATGGGGAGTAGAGACGGAACTAGATGGGGAGTAGAGACGGAACTAGATGGGGAGTAGAGACGGAACAAGATGGGGAGTAGAGATGGAACAAGATGGGGAGTAGAGATGGAACCAGATGGAGAGTAGAGACGGAACTAGATGGGGAGTAAAGACGGAACCAGATGGAGGGTAGATAAGAAACCAGATGGGGAGTAGAGACGGAACCAGATGGGGTGTAGAGACAGAACTAGATGGGGAGTAGAGACAGATCAAGATGGGGCGTAGAGACGGAACTAGATGGGGAGTAAAGACGGAACCAGATGGAGGGTAGATAAGAAACCAGATGGGGAGTAGAGACGGAACCAGATGGGGAGTAGAGATGGAACCAGATGGGGGTAGATACGGAACCAGATGGGGGAACCAGATGGGGTGTAGAGACAGAACTAGATGGGGAGTAGAGACGGAACAAGATGGGGAGTAGAGACGGAACCAGATGGGGAGTAGAGACGGAACAAGATGGGGAGTAGAGACGGAACCAGATGGGGAGTAGAGACGGAACCAGATGGGGTGTAGAGACAGAACAGAACTAGATGGGGAGTAGAGACGGAACCAGATGGGGAGTAGAGACAGAACCAGATGGGGAGTAGAGACGGAACTAGATGGGGAGTAGAGACGGAACTAGATGGGGAGTAGAGACGGAACTAGATGGGGAGTAGAGACGGAACTAGATGGGGTGTAGAGACAGAACTAGATGGGAGACGGAACCAGATGGGGAGTAGAGACGGAACCAGATGGGGTGTAGAGACAGAACTAGATGGGGAGTAGAGATGGAACCAGATGGGGAGTAGAGACGGAACAAGATGGGGAGTAGAGACGGAACTAGATGGGGGTAGAGATGGAACCAGATGGGGAGTAGAGACGGAACCAGATGGGGAGTAGAGACGGAACCAGATGGGGAGTAGAGACAGAACCAGATGGGGAGTAGAGACGGAACCAGATGGGGAGTAGAGACGGAACCAGATGGGGAGTAGAGATGGAACCAGATGGGGAGTAGAGACGGAACCAGATGGGGAGTAGAGACGGAACCAGATGGGGAGTAGAGACAGAACCAGATGGGGAGTAGAGACAGAACAAGATGGGGAGTAGAGACGGAACAAGATGGGGAGTAGAGACGGAACAAGATGGGGAGTAGAGACGGAACTAGATGGGGGTAGAGATGGAACAAGATGGGGAGTAGAGACAGAACCAGATGGGGGAGACGGAACCAGATGGGGAGTAGAGACGGAACCAGATGGGGAGTAGAGACGGAACCAGATGGGGGGGAGTGGGGAGTAGAGACGGAACCAGATGGGGAGTAGAGATGGAACCAGATGGGGAGTAGAGATGGAACCAGATGGGGAGTAGAGATGGAACCAGATGGGGAGTAGAGACGGAACTAGATGGGAAGTAGAGACGGAACTAGATGGGAAGTAGAGACAGAACCAGATGGGGAGTAGAGACGGAACCAGATGGGGAGTAGAGACAGAACCAGATGGGGAGTAGAGACAGAACCAGATGGGGAGTAGAGACAGAACCAGATGGGGAGTAGAGACAGAACCAGATGGGGAGTAGAGACAGAACCAGATGGGGAGTAGAGACAGAACCAGATGGGGAGTAGAGACGGAACCAGATGGGGAGTAGAGACGGATCAAGATGGCGCTGATAGAGATGGAAGCTCTTAGGCAACCGTGCAGTATGTAGTGCAGTTTTTAATGTATTATAAAAAGTATATATAACAATATATAAGCGTTTCACTACACTCTTGGTTAAACATGTGTACGTGACCAATAAAATGTAGATTTGGTTTGAGAACCGTTTGGAGTACGGACATAGAAAAACAGTTGATTAAGTTGAGTCGTTGTCTCCCACCACCGCAAATTACATCTCACAATGTCTCTCTAGGAAACATGTTGAGGACGGGGTTCTTTCTTTTGTTTGTTTTCTAGGAACACTGATGGAGCTGAGGAACACTGATGGAGCTGAGGAACACTGATGAAGCTGAGGAACACTGAAGGAGCTGAGGAACACTGAAGGAGCTGAGGAACACTGAAGGAGCTGAGGAACACTGATGGAGCTGAGGAACACTGATGGAGCTGAGGAACACTAGAAGGAGCTGAGGAACACTGATGGAGCTGAGGAACACTGATGGAGCTGAGGAACACTGAAGGAGCTGAGGAACACTGATGGAGCTGAGGAACACTGATGGAAGTGAGGAACACTGATGGAGCTGAGGAACACTGATGGAGCTGAGGAACACTGATGGAGCTGATGAACACTGATGGAGCTGAGGAACACTGACTGATGGAGCTGAGGAACACTGATGGAAGTGAGGAACACTGATGGAGCTGATGAACACTGATGGAGCTGAGGAACACTGACTGATGGAGCT
This sequence comes from Oncorhynchus keta, assembly GCF_023373465.1. Lineage (NCBI taxonomy): Eukaryota > Metazoa > Chordata > Actinopteri > Salmoniformes > Salmonidae > Oncorhynchus > Oncorhynchus keta. The sequence goes on from NW_026290901.1 coordinate 63,473, forward strand.
GAGGAACACTGACTGATGGAGCTGAGGAACACTGATGGAGCAGAGGAACACTAGAAGGAGCTGAGGAACACTGATGGAGCTGAGGAACACTGATGGAGCTGAGGAACACTGATGGAAGTGAGGAACACTGATGGAGCTGAGGAACACTGATGGAGCTGAGGAACACTGACTGATGGAGCTGAGGAACACTGATGGAGCTGAGGAACACTGATGGAGCTGAGGAACACTGATGGAGCAGAGGAACACTGATGGAGCTGAGGAACACTGATGGAGCTGAGGAACACTGATGGAGCTGAGGAACACTGACTGATGGAGCTGAGGAACACTGATGGAGCTGAGGAACACTGACTGATGGAGCTGAGGAACACTGATGGAGCTGAGGAACACTGATGGAGCTGAGGAACACTGACTGATGGAGCTGAGGAACACTGATGGAGCTGAGGAACACTGATGGAGCTGAGGAACACTGACTGATGGAGCTGAGGAACACTGATGGAGCTGAGGAACACTGATGGAGCTGAGGAACACTGATGGAGCTGAGGAACACTGACTGATGGAGCTGAGGAACACTGATGGAGCTGAGGAACACTGAAGGAGCTGAGGAACACTGATGGAGCTGAGGAACACTGATGGAGCTGAGGAACACTGAAGGAGCTGAGGAACACTGATGGAGCTGAGGAACACTGATGGAAGTGAGGAACACTGATGGAGCTGAGGAACACTGATGGAGCTGAGGAACACTGATGGAGCTGATGAACACTGATGGAGCAGAGGAACACTGACTGATGGAGCTGAGGAACACTGACTGATGGAGCTGAGGAACACTGATGGAGCTGAGGAACACTAGAAGGAGCTGAGGAACACTGATGGAGCTGAGGAACACTGATGAAGCTGAGGAACACTGAAGGAGCTGAGGAACACTGATGGAAGTGAGGAACACTGATGGAGCAGAGGAACACTGAAGGAGCTGAGGAACACTGACTGATGGAGCAGAGGAACACTGATGGAGCTGAGGAACACTGATGGAGCTGAGGAACACTGATGGAGCAGAGGAACACTGATGGAGCTGAGGAACACTGATGGAGCTGAGGAACACTGATGGAGCTGAGGAACACTGATGGAGCAGAGGAACACTGATGGAGCTGAGGAACACTGAAGGAGCTGAGGAACACTGATGGAGCTGAGGAACACTGATGGAGCTGAGGAACACTGATGGAGCTGAGGAACACTGACTGATGGAGCTGAGGAACACTGATGGAGCTGAGGAACACTGATGGAGCAGAGGAACACTGATGGAGCTGAGGAACACTGATGGAGCTGAGGAACACTGATGGAGCTGAGGAACACTGATGCAGCTGAGAAACACTGATGGAGCTGAGGAACACTGATGGAGCAGAGGAACACTGATGGAGCAGAGGAACACCGATGGAGCAGAGGAACACTGATGGAGCTGATGAACACTGATGGAGCAGAGGAACACTGATGGAGCAGAGGAACACTGAAGGATCAGAGGAACACTGATGGAGCAGAGGAACACTGAAGGAGCAGAGGAACACTGATGGAGCAGAGGAACACTGACTGATGGAGCTGAGGAACACTGATGGAGCAGAGGAACACTGAAGGAGCAGAGGAACACTGATGGAGCAGAGGAACACTGATGGAGCTGAGGAACACTGATGGAGCTGAGGAACACTGATGGAGCAGAGGAACACTGATGGAGCAGAGGAACACTGATGGAGCTGAGGAACACTGATGGAGCTGAGGAACACTGATGGAGCTGAGGAACACTGATGGAGCTGAGGAACACTGATGGAGCTGAGGAACACTGATGGAGCTGAGGAACACTGATGGAGCTGAGGAACACTGATGGAGCTGAGGAACACTGATGGAGCAGAGGAACACTGATGGAGCTGAGGAACACTGACTGATGGAGCTGAGGAACACTGATGGAGCTGAGGAACACTGATGGAGCAGAGGAACACTGATGGAGCTGAGGAACACTGATGGAGCTGAGGAACACTGATGGAGCTGAGGAACACTGATGGAGCTGAGGAACACTGATGGAGCTGAGGAACACTGATGGAGCTGAGGAACACTGATGGAGCAGAGGAACACTGATGGAGCTGAGGAACACTGACTGATGGAGCAGAGGAACACTGACTGATGGAGCTGAGGAACACTGATGGAGCTGAGGAACACTGATGGAGCTGAGGAACACTGATGGAGCTGAGGAACACTGATGGAGCTGAGGAACACTGATGGAGCTGAGGAACACTGACTGATGGAGCTGAGGAACACTGACTGATGGAGCAGAGGAACACTGACTGATGGAGCTGAGGAACACTTATGGAGCAGAGGAACACTGATGGAGCTGAGGACACTGACTGATGGAGCTGAGGAACACTGACTGATGGAGCTGAGGAACACTGATGGAGCTGAGGAACACTGACTGATGGAGCTGAGGAACACTGATGGAGCTGAGGAACACTGATGGAGCTGAGGAACACTGACTGATGGAGCTGAGGAACACTGACTGATGGAGCTGAGGAACACTGATGGAGCTGAGGAACACTGATGGAGCTGAGGAACACTGATGGAGCTGAGGAACACTGATGGAGCTGAGGAACACTGATGGAGCAGAGGAACACTGATGGAGCTGAGGAACACTGATGGAGCTGAGGAACACTGATGGAGCTGAGGAACACTGACTGATGGAGCTGAGGAACACTGACTGATGGAGCAGAGGAACACTGATGGAGCTGAGGAACACTGATGGAGCTGAGGAACACTGACTGATGGAGCTGAGGAACACTGATGGAGCTGAGGAACACTGACTGATGGAGCTGAGGAACACTGATGGAGCTGAGGAACACTGACTGATGGAGCAGAGGAACACTGATGGAGCAGAGGAACACTGATGGAGCTGAGGAACACTGATGGAGCTGAGGAACACTGATGGAGCTGAGGAACACTGATGGAGCTGAGGAACACTGACTGATGGAGCAGAGGAACACTGAAGGAGCTGAGGAACACTGATGGAGCTGAGGAACACTGACTGATGGAGCAGAGGAACACTGATGGAGCTGAGGAACACTGATGGAGCTGAGGAACACTGACTGATGGAGCAGAGGAACACTGATGGAGCTGAGGAACACTGATGGAGCTGAGGAACACTGACTGATGGAGCAGAGGAACACTAGAAGGAGCTGAGGAACACTGATGGAGCTGAGGAACACTGACTGATGGAGCAGAGGAACACTAGAAGGAGCTGAGGAACACTGATGGAGCTGAGGAACACTGATGGAGCTGAGGAACACTGATGGAGCTGAGGAACACTGATGGAGCTGAGGAACACTGACTGATGGAGCAGAGGAACACTAGAAGGAGCTGAGGAACACTGAAGGAGCTGAGGAACACTGATGGAGCTGAGGAACACTGATGGAGCAGAGGAACACTGAAGGAGCTGAGGAACACTGACTGATGGAGCTGAGGAACACTGATGGAGCTGAGGAACACTGATGGAGCAGAGGAACACTGATGGAGCTGAGGAACACTGATGGAGCTGAGGAACACTGATGGAGCTGAGGAACACTGATGGAGCTGAGGAACACTGATGGAGCAGAGGAACACTGACTGATGGAGCTGAGGAACACTGATGGAGCAGAGGAACACTGATGGAGCAGAGGAACACTGATGGAGCAGAGGAACACTGATGGAGCAGAGGAACACTGATGGAGCAGAGGAACACTGATGGAGCAGAGGAACACTGATGGAGCAGAGGAACACTGATGGAGCAGAGGAACACTGATGGAGCTGAGGAACACTGATGGAGCTGAGGAACACTGATGGAGCTGAGGAACACTGATGGAGCAGAGGAACACTGATGGAGCAGAGGAACACTGACTGATGGAGCTGAGGAACACTGATGGAGCAGAGGAACACTGAAGGAGCAGAGGAACACTGATGGAGCAGAGGAACACTGATGGAGCAGAGGAACACTGATGGAGCAGAGGAACACTGATGGAGCAGAGGAACACTGATGGAGCAGAGGAACACTGATGGAGCAGAGGAACACTGATGGAGCAGAGGAACACTGATGGAGCAGAGGAACACTGATGGAGCAGAGGAACACTGATGGAGCAGAGGAACACTGATGGAGCTGAGGAACACTGATGGAGCTGAGGAACACTGATGGAGCTGAGGAACACTGATGGAGCTGAGGAACACTGATGGAGCAGAGGAACACTGATGGAGCTGAGGAACACTGACTGATGGAGCTGAGAACACTGACTGATGGAGCTGAGGAACACTGATGGAGCTGAGGAACACTGACTGATGGAGCTGAGGAACACTGATGGAGCTGATGAACACTGATGGAGCTGAGGAACACTGACTGATGGAGCTGAGGAACACTGACTGATGGAGCTGAGGAACACTGACTGATGGAGCTGAGGAACACTGACTGCTGGAGCTGAGGAACACTTATGGAGCAGAGGAACACTGATGGAGCTGAGGACACTGACTGATGGAGCTGAGGAACACTGACTGATGGAGCTGAGGAACACTGACTGATGGAGCTGAGGAACACTGATGGAGCTGAGGAACACTGACTGATGGAGCTGAGGAACACTGATGGAGCTGAGGAACACTGATGGAGCTGAGGAACACTGACTGATGGAGCTGAGGAACACTGACTGATGGAGCTGAGGAACACTGATGGAGCTGAGGAACACTGATGGAGCTGAGGAACACTGATGGAGCAGAGGAACACTGATGGAGCTGAGGAACACTGATGGAGCTGAGGAACACTGATGGAGCTGAGGAACACTGATGGAGCTGAGGAACACTGATGGAGCTGAGGAACACTGACTGATGGAGCTGAGGAACACTGATGGAGCTGAGGAACACTGATGGAGCTGAGGAACACTGACTGATGGAGCAGAGGAACACTGATGGAGCTGAGGAACACTGATGGAGCTGAGGAACACTGACTGATGGAGCTGAGGAACACTGATGGAGCTGAGGAACACTGATGGAGCTGAGGAACACTGATGGAGCTGAGGAACACTGATGGAGCTGAGGAACACTGATGGAGCTGAGGAACACTGACTGATGGAGCAGAGGAACACTGAAGGAGCTGAGGAACACTGATGGAGCTGAGGAACACTGACTGATGGAGCTGAGGAACACTGATGGAGCTGAGGAACACTGATGGAGCTGAGGAACACTGATGGAGCTGAGGAACACTGATGGAGCTGAGGAACACTGATGGAGCTGAGGAACACTGACTGATGGAGCTGAGGAACACTGATGGAGCTGAGGAACACTGAGGAGCTGAGGAACACTGATGGAGCTGAGGAACACTGATGGAGCTGAGGAACACTGATGGAGCTGAGGAACACTGACTGATGGAGCTGAGGAACACTGATGGAGCTGAGGAACACTGATGGAGCTGAGGAACACTGATGGAGCTGAGGAACACTGATGGAGCTGAGGAACACTGATGGAGCTGAGGAACACTGATGGAGCTGAGGAACACTGATGGAGCTGAGGAACACTGACTGATGGAGCTGAGGAACACTGATGGAGCTGAGGAACACTGATGGAGCTGAGGAACACTGATGGAGCTGAGGAACACTGATGGAGCAGAGGAACACTGATGGAGCTGAGGAACACTGATGGAGCTGAGGAACACTGATGGAGCTGAGGAACACTGATGGAGCTGAGGAACACTGATGGAGCTGAGGAACACTGATGGAGCTGAGGAACACTGATGGAGCTGAGGAACACTGATGGAGCTGAGGAACACTGATGGAGCAGAGGAACACTGACTGATGGAGCTGAGGAACACTGATGGAGCTGAGGAACACTGATGGAGCTGAGGAACACTGATGGAGCTGAGGAACACTGATGGAGCTGAGGAACACTGATGGAGCTGAGGAACACTGATGGAGCAGAGGAACACTGATGGAGCTGAGGAACACTGATGGAGCTGAGGAACACTGATGGAGCTGAGGAACACTGATGGAGCTGAGGAACACTGATGGAGCAGAGGAACACTGATGGAGCTGAGGAACACTGATGGAGCTGAGGAACACTGATGGAGCTGAGGAACACTGATGGAGCTGAGGAACACTGATGGAGCTGAGGAACACTGATGGAGCAGAGGAACACTGATGGAGCTGAGGAACACTGACTGATGGAGCAGAGGAACACTGACTGATGGAGCTGAGGAACACTGATGGAGCTGAGGAACACTGACTGATGGAGCTGAGGAACACTGATGGAGCTGAGGAACACTGATGGAGCTGAGGAACACTGACTGATGGAGCTGAGGAACACTGACTGATGGAGCTGAGGAACACTGATGGAGCTGAGGAACACTGATGGAGCTGAGGAACACTGATGGAGCTGAGGAACACTGATGGAGCTGAGGAACACTGACGATGGAGCTGAGGAACACTGACTGATGGAGCCGAGGAACACTGACTGATGGAGCTGAGGAACACTGATGGAGCTGAGGGAACACTGATGGAGCTGAGGAACACTGATGGAGCTGAGGAACACTGATGGAGCTGAGGAACACTGACTGATGGAGCTGAGGAACACTGACTGATGGAGCTGAGGAACACTGATGGAGCTGAGGAACACTGATGGAGCTGAGGAACACTGATGGAGCAGAGGAACACTGATGGAGCTGAGGAACACTGATGGAGCTGAGGAACACTGATGGAGCTGAGGAACACTGATGGAGCAGAGGAACACTGATGGAGCAGAGGAACACTGATGGAGCTGAGGAACACTGATGGAGCTGAGGAACACTGATGGAGCTGAGGAACACTGATGGAGCAGAGGAACACTGATGGAGCTGAGGAACACTGATGGAGCTGAGGAACACTGATGGAGCAGAGGAACACTGATGGAGCAGAGGAACACTGATGGAGCTGAGGAACACTGATGGAGCTGGAGCTGAGGAACACTGATGGAGCTGAGGAACACTGATGGAGCAGAGGAACACTGATGGAGCTGAGGAACACTGATGGAGCTGAGGAACACTGATGGAGCTGAGGAACACTGATGGAGCTGAGGAACACTGATGGAGCTGAGGAACACTGATGGAGCTGAGGAAACTGACTGATGGAGCTGAGGAACACTGATGGAGCTGAGGAACACTGATGGAGCTGAGGAACACTGATGGAGCAGAGGAACACTGATGGAGCTGAGGAACACTGACTGATGGAGCTGAGGAACACTGACTGATGGAGCTGAGGAACACTGATGGAGCTGAGCAACACTGACTGATGGAGCTGAGGAACACTGATGGAGCTGATGAACACTGATGGAGCTGAGGAACACTGACTGATGGAGCTGAGGAACACTGACTGATGGAGCTGAGGAACACTGACTGATGGAGCTGAGGAACACTGACTGATGGAGCTGAGGAACACTTATGGAGCAGAGGAACACTGATGGAGCTGAGGACACTGACTGATGGAGCTGAGGAACACTGACTGATGGAGCTGAGGAACACTGACTGATGGAGCTGAGGAACACTGATGGAGCTGAGGAACACTGATGGAGCTGAGGAACACTGATGGAGCTGAGGAACACTGATGGAGCTGAGGAACACTGACTGATGGAGCAGAGGAACACTGACTGATGGAGCTGAGGAACACTGATGGAGCTGAGGAACACTGACTGATGGAGCTGAGGAACACTGATGGAGCTGAGGAACACTGATGGAGCAGAGGAACACTGATGGAGCAGAGGAACACTGATGGAGCTGAGGAACACTGATGGAGCTGAGGAACACTGATGGAGCTGAGGAACACTGACTGATGGAGCTGAGGAACACTGACTGATGGAGCTGAGGAACACTGATGGAGCTGAGGAACACTGATGGAGCTGAGGAACACTGACTGATGGAGCTGAGGAACACTGATGGAGCTGAGGAACACTGACTGATGGAGCAGAGGAACACTGATGGAGCTGAGGAACACTGACTGATGGAGAACACTGATGAGGAACACTGATGGAGCTGAGGAACACTGACTGATGGAGCTGAGGAACACTGATGGAGCTGAGGAACACTGATGGAGCTGAGGAACACTGACTGATGGAGCAGAGGAACACTGAAGGAGCTGAGGAACACTGATGGAGCTGAGGAACACTGACTGATGGAGCAGAGGAACACTGATGGAGCTGAGGAACACTGATGGAGCTGAGGAACACTGACTGATGGAGCAGAGGAACACTGATGGAGCTGAGGAACACTGATGGAGCTGAGGAACACTGACTGATGGAGCAGAGGAACACTAGAAGGAGCTGAGGAACACTGATGGAGCTGAGGAACACTGACTGATGGAGCAGAGGAACACTAGAAGGAGCTGAGGAACACTGATGGAGCTGAGGAACACTGATGGAGCTGAGGAACACTGATGGAGCTGAGGAACACTGATGGAGCTGAGGAACACTGACTGATGGAGCAGAGGAACACTAGAAGGAGCTGAGGAACACTGACTGATGGAGCTGAGGAACACTGATGGAGCTGAGGAACACTGATGGAGCTGAGGAACACTGACTGATGGAGCTGAGGAACACTGATGGAGCTGAGGAACACTGATGGAGCTGAGGAACACTGATGGAGCTGAGGAACACTGATGGAGCTGAGGAACACTAGAAGGAGCTGAGGAACACTGATGGAGCTGAGGAACACTAGAAGGAGCTGAGGAACACTGCGACTTGGCAGAGTGCCTAGATAATGCCTGTAAGGCTTTCCCTCTTTTGTTTTCCTTTAGGGGCAAAACAAAAAGAATGCAGAGGAATTTCATAGTGGCTTGCGTTCCAAATGGCCCCCTCATTCCCTTATATGGCACACTACTTTTAACAGGGGGATCGGGTGGCATTTGTGACACAGAGGAGGCATTAGTCACTAAATTACATCCTTCTACATCCAGAGTAGCGCTGCCAATTAAATCAATCAGAGGAAACATGATGCCTCGGGACTTGGCCTTCTAATGAGTTCAGTATCATTCATTTAACGTCAAGATCAACACTGTTTTGACAGGAACGAACGGCACACACTTCATTACTCACATCCTGTATTGTAGTCTCCTTCAACACACCGCGGACCAGGTCTGAAACGGACACTACGGTATTCCTCAGATCCTCTCCTCTCTCCTCTCCTCTCCTCTCTCTCTCCTCTTCTCTCTCTCTCTCTTCTCTTCTCTTCTCTTCTCTTCTCTTCTCTTCCCTCTTCTCTACCCCTCTTCCCATCCCCAAGCCTTCTCTTCTCTTCTCTTCTCTTCTCTTCTCTTCTCTTCTCTTCTCCTCTACCCCTCTACCCCTCTTCCCATCCCCAAGCCCCTCAATCTACCCCTCTACCCCTCTTCCCAGCCCCAAGCCTCTCAATCTACCCCTATCTACCCCTCTACCCCTCTTCCCATCCTCAAGCCCTCTATCTACCCCTCTACCCCTCTTCCCACCCCCCCATCTCTCTTCGAACCCCCTAATCTACCCCTCTACCCCTCGCCCCACCTCCAAGCCCAACTGAGCTACCCCTCTATCTACCTCTATCTTCCCCCTACCCCTCCAAATCTATCTCTCTTCCTCTCTTCCCATCCCCAAGCACCTCTATCTACCCTCTCTTACCCCCCCCCTACCCCTATCTATCTACCTCTCTTCCCCCCTACCCCTCTATCTACCTCTCTCCCCCTACCCCTCTATCTACCTCTCTTCTCCCCATCTACCTCTCTATCTACCTCTCTACCCCCTACCCCTCTATCTACCTCTCTCCCCCCCTACCCCTCTATCTACCTCTCTTCCCCCTACCCCTCTATCTACCTCTCTTCCCCCTACCCCTCTATCTACCTCTCTATCCCCTACCCCTCTATCTACCTCTCTACCCCCATACCCCTCTATCTACCTCTCTTCCCCCCCTACCCCTCTATCTACCTCTCTTAATAATGTATTCTGGAGGGAGAATGACGACGATGAGATGTTGTGCAGTCTGTCAGAGGCCTAATGGAAGACCCAACCAGTGATGTGGATGTAGAGCACCCTGGAATGATCTCTGTGTACCAAATGGCCCCTAAGGGCCCCTAGTCAACAGTAGCTGACTATATACAGTATAAATATATAAATATATACAGTATAAATATATAAATATATACAGTATAAATATATACAGTATAAATATATAAATATATACAGTATAAATATATAGATATATACAGTATAAATATATACAGTATAAATATATAAATATATACAGTATAAATATATAAATATATACTGTGTACCAAATGGTATAAATATGACTATATACAGTATAGTATAAATATATACAGTATAAATATATAAATATATACAGTATAAATAATATATAAATATAAATATATACAGTATAAATATATAAATATATACAGTATAAATATATAAATATATACAGTATAAATATATACCGTATAAATATATAAATATATACAGTATAAATATATACAGTATAAATATATACAGTATAAATATATAAATATATACAGTATAAATATATAAATATATACAGTATAAATATATAGATATAAATATATAAATATATACAGTATAAATATATACAGTATAAATATATACAGTATAAATATATAAATATATACAGTATAAATATATAAATATATACAGTATAAATATATACAGTATAAATATATAAATATATACAGTATAAATATATACAGTATAAATATATACCGTATAAATATATAAATATATACAGTATAAATATATAAATATATACAGTATAAATATATAAATATATACAGTATAAAATATATACAGTATAAATATATAAATATATACAGTATAAAATATATACAGTATAAATATATACCGTATAAATATATAAATATATACAGTATAAATATATAAATATATACAGTATAAAATATATACAGTATAAATATATAAATATATATAGTATAAAACAAATGTTAACCTTTATGAAGTAATCTAAAAACTCAAAGAGATAATTTCCCCAAAGCACGATCATGTACATTGTTCAAATATTTCCGCCACTTATAAAACCATCCATTTAGAGTGCAATTAACATAACAAAGACAACAGAATCACTAAATATATTTGTCGTTTATTGTTGAACTTATGCTGTGTTCAGCACAATAAGTTAATTGGTACTCCATAAAAAAAGCCCAACAGTGTGTTTTCTCCTCCTGCGTCACGATGCAGGTGTCTCAGTGGGGCTGGTCTCTGCTCTGCACAGAGGTTTTGATAATAGGACTCGGTCAACAAGATGCTAACGCTTTGTTTGTTGTTTTCGTTAGACACTTTCCCCAAAATGGCACCCTAAACCCTTTTACCGTTCAGTACCTTTTCCCGGGCCGGAGTAGTGCACTACGTAGAGATGTGGGTGTCAATGGGGACACGTGTTTTATTAGATTAGATGTTCTGTATGAATGTCAGGGAGCAATTTAAAGCTGTGAACGAAACACTTCGGAAGTCAAAGCCTCCTTTGAACTTCA
>NW_026290901.1:80000-102500 GCF_023373465.1 Oncorhynchus keta
TGCTGGGTCTAGTCATGTTATTCTAGTGGATGATGAGACTATAGTGGGGAAGTGTAAGAGATTAGGGGGGGGGGGGGGGTGTAGATGATGCTGGGTCTAGTCATGTTATTCTAGTGGATGATGAGACTATAGTGGGGAAGTGTAAGAGATTAGGGGGGAGGAGGGTGGTGTAGATGATGTTGGGTCTAGTCATGTTATTCTAGTGGATGATGAGACTATAGTGGGGAAGTGTAAGAGATTAGGGGGGAGGAGGAGGGTGTCAAGAGGAAAAGAAAAAAGGTTGTTGACAAAGGCACCATGGAAGTGTTTGCTGTTGCTGTGGGTGACGCCCTGACCAGAGAGGAAGGGCAGGTGGTCAGGGTGGGAGATAGAGATGAGGAGGAAAGTGAGTCTGAGGAAGAAGATGAGGAGTTATTTTATTCAGACTCCTCTTCAAAGGGCCCAGAGCTGACAGCCAGTCAAGCAGAGGGGTCTAAGTTCACGTTGAGAGAACTGACAAGGTTCCTGAATGAGACTAAGGGGGAAAAAGTTCATCTTGAGGCTTTCTTTTCTGATCCTAGAAAGTTTGTAAGATCAGTACAACATGCTATGAAAAATGAGAGGCATGGTGTCCTCTCACCCAGGAAACGGTTTAGGTTGAGAAAGTGGGTCACAACAGGAAACGGTTTAGGTTGAGGAAGTGGGTCACAACAGTGGATAAAGGTTTACCTTCAGACACTGTTTAGATGTATATTTTATTTCTGACACTGTGTCTTTTTGAGCTTTGCTATTGGTCTCTTTCTCTGCTGGCTTTTCTCCCACTTCTTATGGAGACTCGTCGGGTAGGCTCGCTCAATATAAATGGCGCCAGAGATGTGGGAAAGAGGAGTGTGTTGGGTGAATGAATATGTAAAACAAAAGAAGTACAGGTGTTGTTTCTGCAGGAGACGCATAGTGATGTGTTGAATGAAGTCGATTGGGGGCTCTGGTGGAAAGGGGCAAGTGTGTTGAGCCATGGGACAGATCTTAGTGTAGGGGAGACAGTCCTTTAGCACCGGGGCTGTCTGTAAAACGTTGCTCCTCAAAGGAGGTGTGTGAAGGTAGACTGCTTGTTGTTAAAGCAGAAATTAACAACATGGGTTTTGTCTTTATAAATGTGTATGCGCCTAACACAGGGAGAGAAAGAGGGGTTCTATTTGGGAGTCTTGGACAGGAACTCTCACAGGTAGCGCCTGAGGAGACGCTGGTGGTCGGAGGGGACTAGAGCTGTACATGGATTTTTACCAAAGACAGGAATGGGGAAGAGCCTCACTCAGTGTCAATGGGAGTGTTAACTTCTTCGATATAGGGGCGCTCTTTTAATTTTTTGGATGAAAAACGTTCCCGTTTTAAACAAGATATTTTGTCATGAAAAGATGCTCGACTATGCATATAATTGACAGCTTTGGAAAGAAAACACTCTGACGTTTCCAACACTGCAAAGATACCGTCTGTGAGTGCCACAGAACTGATGTTACAACCCAGATAAAAATCCAATCAGGAAGTGCCGCATTTTTTGAAACTGCCTCATTCCAATGACTCCTTATATGGCTGTGGAGGAGCTAGGAGTCAGCTTACGTTTTCCACGTTTTCCCCAAGGTGTCTGCAGCATTGTGACATATTTGTAGGCATATCTTTGGAAGATTGACCATAAGAGACTACATCTACCAGGTGGTCGCTTGGTGTCCTCCGTCGCAATTATTGCGTAATCTCCAGCTGCAGCATTTTTCAGTTTGCCTTTGATGAGAAACCGACTGCCAGGAATGATTTTTCATTGAATAGAATTGTGAAAAATACCTTGAGGCTTGATTCTAAACAACGTTTGTCATGTTTCTGTCGATATTATGGAGCTAATTTGGAAAAAAGTTTGGCGTTGTGTTGACTGCATTTTTTTTCTTAGCAAAACGTGATGAACAAAACAGAGCTATTTCTCTTACACAAATAATATTTTTGGAAAAAATGAACACTTGCTATCTAACTGAGAGTCTCGTCATTGAAAACATCCGAGGTTCTTCAAAGGTAAATTATTTTATTTGAATGCTTTTCTTGTTTTTGTGAAAATGTTGCCTGCTGAATGCTAGGCTTAATGCTATGCTAGGCTATCAATGCTCTTACACAAATGCTTGTGTAGCTTTGGCTAAAGCATAGTTTGAAAATCTGAGATGACAGTGTTGTTAACAAAAGGCTAAGCTTGTGTTTCAATATATTTATTTCATTTCATTTGCGATTTTCATGAATAGGAAACGTTGCGTTATGGTAATGAGCTTGAGGCTATGGTTACGCTCCCGGATACGGGATTTTTTCCAAATTAGCTCCATAATATCTAATATACAGAACCTATGTCGAGAGATTCTAAGGTTAACTTTGGACTGGTCTCTTTAGATCAAGAGAAGGCTTTTGATAGAGTGGACCATGAGTATCTGTTTAATGTATTATCTGTGTTTGGGTTTGGGAGAGTTTTTGACCTGTGGGAAGCTGTTGAATGCTCGGGCGTCATGTATGGTTAAGGTGGGAGGGGGCTCAGTAGGCCAGTCTGGGTGAGACGGGGCATTAGACAAGGATGCCCTCTATCAGGGCAGTTATACACATTAGCCATTGAGCCTTTTTAGGACTGCTACGCAGGAGACTGCTGGTGGTGTGCTGGACAGGAATGGATGTGTTGACAGGCATAGCAGTGTATCTCGGGACCTGCAACGCAAGCTGGTGGCTTCTTCTGGTCGGACCATCACTGGCTGAAAGCAGAAGATGTTTGAGGAGATATGTGTGGGGGGGTCTGTATAGGGGGCTGTCTGTATAGCTGGGGAAGATGTTTGAGGAGATATTGTGTGTTGGGGGGGTCTGTATAGGGGCTGTCTGTATAGGGGGAAGATGTTTGAGGGGCTGTGTGTTGGGGGATGTCTGTATAGGGGCTGTCTGTATAGGGGGCTGTTTGAGGAGATATTGTGTGTTGGGGGGCTGTCTGTATAGGGGCTGTCTGTATAGCTGGGGATGATGTTTTGGAGATACAGTTGTAGGGGGGTGTCTGAGATGGGGGCTGTTATAGCTGGGGAAGATGTTTGAGGAGATATGGTGTGTTGGGGGCTGTAGGTATAGGGGCTGTCTGTATAGGGGGCTTTCTGTATTTTTAAGAGGGGGATAGTTTTAAATAGGGGGCTGTCTGTTTAGGGGGCTGTCAAAAAGTCAAGCTGTCTGTATAGGGGGCTGTCTATAGGGGGCTATCTGTATAGCTGGGGATGATGTCTGAGGAGATATGGTGTGTTCTGGGCTGCCTGTATAGGGGGCTGTCTGTATAGGGGGCTGTCTATCTAGGGGGCTATCTCTCTAGGGGGCTGTCTGTACCAACGGGCTGTCTGTATAACACCACTGTCATATAGGGGGCTCCATTTTAGGGGCAAACACAATAGGGGGCTTCTGATAAGAATACATTAAATAAGCTGTCTAAAAAATGACTTTGTAAAGAGGGGTTGTCTGAGATAGGGGGCTGTCTAACACAGGGGAGCTGTCTTAGGGGGACTTTCAGGGGCTGTCTGACAGATAGCTGGGGATGATGTTTTGGTCAGTTGTAGGAGTGGGTCTGATAAAGCTCTTTTGAGATGTTGGTTTATAAGACATAGATGAAAGGTGAGTATGGGAAATGTAGGCAGTACAGGATCTCTCTCTTTGTTTTTTTATTTTTAAGAGGGGGTGAGTTTTAAATGAAATTAGATTGTTTAGGTAAAGAAATACAAAAAGTCAAGTCTCTCTCTCTCTCCTCTGTCTTCCTCTCTCTCTCTCTCCCTCTCTCTCTCTCTCTCTCTCTCTCTCTCTCTCTCTCTCTCTCTCTCTCTCTCTCTCTCTCTCTCTCTCTCTCTCTCTCTCTCTCTCTCTCTCTCTCTCTCTCTCGTGTTTCCATCTTAACACCACTCAGCATATTCCTCTCATTTTCATAGTGCAAACACAATCCTTTCTTCTGATAAGAATACATTAAATAAGCTGTCAAGAAAAAATGACTTTGCAAAGAGAGAAATGTGAAGTCTGAGATATTCTATCTAACACACAGAGCCTTCTTTCAGCTGCAGTGACAGACATCCTTTTCTATCATTTGTCTCCTCTCCTCTCCTGCCCCTCTCTCTCTCTCTCTCTCTCTCTCTCTCTCTCCATTGTGAATCTCTCTCTCTCGATCTCTCTCTCTCTCTCGCTCTCCTCTCTCTCTCTCTCCCTCTCCCTCTCTCTCTCTCTCTCTCTCTCTCTCTCTCTCTCTCTCTCTCTCTCTCTCTCTCTCTCTCTCTCTCATAGTGAATCTCTCTGTCTCTCTCTCTCCCTCTGTCTGTCTCTGTCTCTGTCTCTGTCTCTCTCTCTCTCTCTCTCTCTCTCTCTCTCTCTCTCTCTCTCTCTCATAGTGAATCTCTCTCTCTCTCGCTCTCTCTCTCTCATAGTGAATCATAGTGAATCTCTCTCTCTATCATAGTGAATCATAGTCTCTCTCTATCATTGTGATCTCTCTCTCTCTCATAGTGAACCATAGTGAATCTCTCTCTCTATCATTGTGAATCTCTCTCTCTCTCTCATAGTGACTCTCTCTCTCTCTCTATCATTGTGAATCTCTCTCTCTCTCTCTCTCTCTCTCTCTCTCATACCATATTCTCAATACTCTCTCATTCCTTCTGTACCACCTCCCTCATGCAATTACATTGCAGTTTGAGTTGAATGACATTTGTTTGACTCTTAAACAGTGTTGGCCTGATACTATCCCCCTTCATCTGACCCCATATTCACACCCTCCCGATCATTCATCCCAGGTTGTCTCCCATAAAACATGTTTTACTATAGAATACTACAGTTCTTACTATATAATTATTTAGTATATCGTAGTACAATGTAGAATACTATACGACACACTGTAGTATCCCTCAATCATGTGTAGTACTTAATATATAATATTGTAGTATACTGTTGAACTCTATAGTACATTGTACAGTACTATCCACAAAAAAATACTATAGTAAATACTACAGTATATCAAAGTCCACAAAAATAGTACAGTAAATACCATAGTATTTTACAGTCCACAAAAACACTTAAATTAATACTATAGTATATTACAGTCCACAAAAACACTACAGTAAATACCATAGTATATTACAGTCCACAAAAACACTACAGTAAATACTATAGTATATTACAGTCCACAAAAACACTACAGTAAATACCATAGTATATTACAGTCCACAAAAACACTACAGTAAATACTACAGTATATTACAGTCCACAAAAACACTACAGTAAATACCATAGTATATTACAGTCCACAAAAACACTACAGTAAATACTATAGTATATTACAGTCCACAAAAACACTACAGTAAATACTATAGTATATTACAGTCCACAAAAACACTTAAATTAATACTACAGTATATTACAGTCCATAAAAACACTAAGTAATACTACAGTATATTACAGTCCACAAAAACACTACAGTGAATAATATAGTATATTACAGTCCACAAAACACTTTTTAAATGTTTAAATACTTTTATTTAAATAGACAAGCCAGTTAACAGTCCACAAAAACACTACAGTGAAAATATAGTATATTACAGTCCTATGGGACAAAATTCACTACAGTAAATACTAGGGTCAGTATATTACAGATGCACAAAAACACTACAGTGAATAATATATGGTTAAACATGTATATATATTACAGTCCACAAAAAGAGAACACTACAGTAAATACCATAGTATATTACAGTTCACAAAAACATCTTAAATTAATACTACAGTGTTATTCACTAGTCCACAAAAACATCTGTTGTTATGTCACTAACATCTGTTGGTCACTAGTCTACATCTGCATTCTTAGTCCTACATCTGTTGTTATGTCACTAATACCACTGTTTTATGTCAATGTTTAATTTTATTTAACTCTTTATGTTAAATAGACATCTGTTGTTATGTCACAGTCTTACAGTTATGTCACAGTCTCTACATCTGTTACAATGTCACTAGTCTCTACATCTGTTGTTATGTCACTAGTCTCTACATCTGTTGTTATGTCACTAGGGCCCATTGTTATGTCACTAGTCTCTACATCTGGGTCACTAGTCTCTACATCTGTTGTTATGTCACTAGTCTCTACATCTGTTGTTATGTCACTAGTCTCTACATCTGTTGTTATGTCACTAGTCTCTACATCTGTTGTTATGTCACTAGTCTCTACATCTGAGTTATGTCACTAGTCTCTGCATCTGTTGTTATGTCACTAGTCTCTGCTACATCTGTTGTTATGTCACTAGTCTCTAAACCAGGTCTCTACACGTCACTGTCTCTAATCTGTTGTTATGTCATGGATCACAGTGTTAAAAACCTATGTCACACTACATCTGTTGTTATGTCACAGTACATCTGTTGTTATGTCACTATTCTCTAATCTGTTGTTATGTCACTAGTCTCTAGGGTCCCCTCTACATCTGTTGTTATGTCACTAGTCTCTACATCTGTTGTTATGTCAAGTCTCACAACAATTAAACACATCTGTTTGTCACTGGTCTCTAAACATGTCTTCATCTTTGTCACTAGTCTCTACATCTGTTGTTATGTCACTAGTCTATACATCTGTTGGTATGTCAGGTCTCACATCTGTTGTTATGTCCTGTCTCTACATCTGTTGTTATGTCACAGTCTCCATCTGTTGTTATGTCACTAGTCACATCTATCTGTTATGTCACTAGTCTCTACATCTGTTGTTATGTCATGTAGTTCTCTACATCTGTTGTTATGTCACTAGTCTCTACATCTGTTATGTCACTAGTCTCTACATCTGTTGTTATGTCACTAGTCTCTACATCTGTTGTTATGTCACTAGTCTCTACATCTGTTGTTATGTCACTAGTCTCTACATCTGTTGTTATGTCACTAGTCTCTACATCTGTTGTTATGTCACTAGTCTCTACATCTGTTGTTATGTCACTAGTCTCTACATCTGTTGTTATCTAGTCTCTACATCTTGTTATGTCACTAGTCTCTACATCTGTTGTTATGTCACTAGTCTCTACATCTGTTGTTATGTCACTAGTCTCTACATCTGTTGTTATGTCACTAGTCTGTTATGTCATCTCTACATCTGTTGTTATGTCACTAGTCTCTACATCTGTTGTTATGTCACTAGTCTCTACATCTGTTGTTATGTCACTAGTCTCTACATCTGTTGTTATGTCACTAGTCTCTACATCTGTTATGTCACTAGTCTCTACATCTGTTGTTATGTCACTAGTCTCTACATCTGTTGTTATGTCACTAGTCTCTACATCTGTTGTTATGTCACTAGTCTCTACATCTGTTGTTATGTCACTAGTCTCTACATCTGTTGTTATGTCACTAGTCTCTACATCTGTTGTTATGTCACTAGTCTCTACATCTGTTGTTATGTCACTAGTCTCTACATCTGTTGTTATGTCACTAGTCTCTACATCTGTTGTTATGTCACTAGTCTCTACATCTGTTGTTATGTCACTAGTCTCTACATCTGTTGTTATGTCACTAGTCTCTACATCTGTTGTTATGTCACTAGTCTCTACATCTGTTGTTATGTCACTAGTCTCTACATCTGTTGTTATGTCACTAGTCTCTACATCTGTTATGTCACTAGTCTCTACATCTGTTGTTATGTCACTAGTCTCTACATCTGTTGTTATGTCACTAGTCTCTACATCTGTTGTTATGTCACTAGTCTCTACATCTGTTGTTATGTCACTAGTCTCTACATCTGTTGTTATGTCACTAGTCTCTACATCTGTTGTTATGTCACTAGTCTCTACATCTGTTGTTATGTCACTAGTCTCTACATCTGTTGTTATGTCACTAGTCTCTACATCTGTTGTTATGTCACTAGTCTCTACATCTGTTGTTATGTCACTAGTCTCTACATCTGTTGTTATGTCACTAGTCTCTACATCTGTTGTTATGTCACTAGTCTCTACATCTGTTGTTATGTCACTAGTCTCTACATCTGTTATGTCACTAGTCTCTACATCTGTTGTTATGTCACTAGTCTCTACATCTGTTGTTATGTCACTAGTCTCTACATCTGTTGTTATGTCACTAGTCTCTACATCTGTTGTTATGTCACTAGTCTCTACATCTGTTGTTATGTCACTAGTCTCTACATCTGTTATGTTAGTCTCTACATCTGTTGTTATGTCACTAGTCTCTACATCTGTTGTTACATCTGTTGTTATGTCACTAGTCTCTACATCTGTTGTTATGTCACTAGTCTCTACATCTGTTGTTATGTCAGTCTCTACATCTGTTGTTATGTCTAGTCTCTACATCTGTTGTTATGTCACTAGTCTCTACATCTGTTGTTATGTCACTAGTCTCTATCATCTGTTGTTATGTCACTAGTCTCTACATCTGTTGTTATGTCACTAGTCTCTACATCTGTTGTTATGTCACTAGTCTCTACATCTGTTGTTATGTCACTAGTCTCTACATCTGTTGTTATGTCACTAGTCTCTACATCTGTTGTTATGTCACTAGTCTCTACATCTGTTGTTATGTCACTAGTCTCTACATCTGTTGTTATGTCACTAGTCTCTACATCTGTTGTTATGTACATCTGTTGTTATGTCACTAGTCTCTACATCTGTTGTTATGTCACTAGTCTCTACATCTGTTGTTATGTCACTAGTCTCTACATCTGTTGTTATGTCACTAGTCTCTACATCTGTTGTTATGTCACTAGTCTCTACATCTGTTGTTATGTCACTAGTCTCTACATCTGTTGTTATGTCACTAGTCTCTACATCTGTTGTTATGTCACTAGTCTCTACATCTGTTGTTATGTCACTAGTCTCTACATCTGTTGTTATGTCACTAGTCTCTACATCTGTTGTTATGTCACTAGTCTCTACATCTGTTGTTATGTCACTAGTCTCTACATCTGTTGTTATGTCACTAGTCTCTCTACATCTGTTGTTATGTCACTAGTCTCTACATCTGTTGTTATGTCACTAGTCTCTACATCTGTTGTTATGTCACTAGTCTCTACATCTGTTGTTATGTCACTAGTCTCTACATCTGTTGTTATGTCACTAGTCTCTACATCTGTTGTTATGTCACTAGTCTCTACATCTGTTGTTATGTCACTAGTCTCTACATCTGTTGTTATGTCACTAGTCTCTACATCTGTTGTTATGTCACTAGTCTCTACATCTGTTGTTATGTCACTAGTCTCTACATCTGTTGTTATGTCACTAGTCTCTACATCTGTTGTTTGTCACTAGTCTCTACATTGTCACTAGTCTCTACATCTGTTGTTATGTCACTAGTCTCTACATCTGTTGTTAGTCACTAGTCTACATCTGTTGTTATGTCACTAGTCTCTACATCTGTTGTTATGTCACTAGTCTCTACATCTGTTGTTATGTCACTAGTCTCTACATCTGTTGTTATGTCACTACTACATCTGTTGTTATGTCACTAGTCTCTACATCTGTTGTTATGTCACTAGTCTCTACATCTGTTGTTATGTCACTAGTCTCTACATCTGTTGTTATGTCACTAGTCTCTACATCTGTTGTTATGTCACTAGTCTCTACATCTGTTGTTATGTCACTAGTCTCTACATCTGTTGTTATGTCACTAGTCTCTACATCTGTTGTTATGTCACTAGTCTCTACATCTGTTGTTATGTCACTAGTCTCTACATCTGTTGTTATGTCACTAGTCTCTACATCTGTTGTTATGTCACTAGTCTCTACATCTGTTGTTATGTCACTAGTCTCTACATCTGTTGTTATGTCACTAGTCTCTACATCTGTTGTTATGTCACTAGTCTCTACATCTGTTGTTATGTCACTAGTCTCTACATCTGTTGTTATGTCACTAGTCTCTACATCTGTTGTTATGTCACTAGTCTCTACATCTGTTGTTATGTCACTAGTCTCATACATCTGTTGTTATGTCACTAGTCTCTGTCACATCTGTTGTTATGTCACTAGTCTCTACATCTGTTGTTATGTCACTAGTCTCTACATCTGTTGTTATGTCACTAGTCTCTACATCTGTTGTTATGTCACTAGTCTCTACATCTGTTGTTATGTCACTAGTCTCTACATCTGTTGTTATGTCACTAGTCTCTACATCTGTTGTTATGTCACTAGTCTCTACATCTGTTGTTATGTCACTAGTCTCTACATCTGTTGTTATGTCACTAGTCTCTACATCTGTTGTTATGTCACTAGTCTCTACATCTGTTGTTATGTCACTAGTCTCTACATCTGTTGTTATGTCACTAGTCTCTACATCTGTTGTTATGTCACTAGTCTCTACATCTGTTGTTATGTCACTAGTCTCTACATCTGTTGTTATGTCACTAGTCTCTACATCTGTTGTTATGTCACTAGTCTCTACATCTGTTGTTATGTCACTAGTCTCTACATCTGTTGTTATGTCACTAGTCTCTACATCTGTTGTTATGTCACTAGTCTCTACATCTGTTGTTATGTCACTAGTCTCTACATCTGTTGTTATGTCACTAGTCTCTACATCTGTTGTTATGTCACTAGTCTCTACATCTGTTGTTATGTCACTAGTCTCTACATCTGTTGTTATGTCACTAGTCTCTACATCTGTTGTTATGTCACTAGTCTCTACATCTGTTGTTATGTCACTAGTCTCTACATCTGTTGTTATGTCACTAGTCTCTACATCTGTTGTTATGTCACTAGTCACATAGTCTCTACATCTGTTGTTATGTCACTAGTCTCTACATCTGTTGTTATGTCACTAGTCTCTACATCTGTTGTTATGTCTAGTCTCTACATCTGTTGTTATGTCACTAGTCTCTACATCTGTTGTTATGTCACTAGTCTCTACATCTGTTGTTATGTCACTAGTCTCTACATCTGTTGTTATGTCACTAGTCTCTACATCTGTTGTTATGTCACTAGTCTACATCTGTTGTTATGTCACTAGTCTCTACATCTGTTGTTATGTCACTAGTCTCTACATCTGTTGTTATGTCACTAGTCTCTACATCTGTTGTTCACTGTCACTAGTCTCTACATCTGTTGTTATGTCACTAGTCTCTACATCTGTTGTTATGTCACTAGTCTCCACATCTGTTGTTATGTCACTAGTCTCTACATCTGTTGTTATGTCACTAGTCTCTACATCTGTTGTTATGTCACTAGTCTCTACATCTGTTGTTATGTCACTAGTCTCTACATCTGTTGTTATGTCACTAGTCTCCACATCTGTTGTTATGTCACTAGTCTCTACATCTGTTGTTATGTCACTAGTCTCTACATCTGTTGTTATGTCACTAGTCTCTACATCTGTTGTTATGTCACTAGTCTCTACATCTGTTGTTATGTCACTAGTCTCTACATCTGTTGTTATGTCACCAGACTCTACATCTGTTGTTATGTCACTAGTCTCTACATCTGTTGTTATGTCTAGTCTCTACATCTGTTGTTATGTCACTAGTACTCTACATCTGTTGTTATGTCACCAGTCTCTACATCTGTTGTTATGTCACTAGTCTCTACATCTGTTGTTATGTCACTAGTCATCTGTTGTTATGTCACATCTCTACATCTGTTGTTATGTCACTAGTCTCTACATCTGTTGTTATGTCACTAGTCTCTCATCTGTTATGTCACTAGTCTCTACATCTGTTGTTATGTCACTAGTCTCACACATCTGTTGTTATGTCACTGGTCTCTACATCTGTTGTTATGTCACTAGTCTCTACATCTGTTGTTATGTCACTAGTCTCTACATCTGTTGTTATGTCACTAGTCTCTACATCTGTTGTTATGTCACTAGTCTCTACATCTGTTGTTATGTCACTAGTCTCTACATCTGTTGTTATGTCACTAGTCTCTACATCTGTTGTTATGTCACTAGTATCTACATCTGTTGTTATGTCACTAGTCTCTACATCTGTTGTTATGTCAATAGTCTCTACATCTGTTGTTATGTCACTAGTCTCTACATCTGTTGTTATGTCACTAGTCTCTACATCTGTTGTTATGTCACTAGTCTCTACATCTGTTGTTATGTCACTAGTCTCTACATCTGTTGTTATGTCACTAGTCTCTACATCTGTTGTTATGTCACCAGACTCTACATCTGTTGTTATGTCACTAGTCTCTACATCTGTTGTTATGTCACTAGTCTCTACATCTGTTGTTATGTCACTAGTCTCTACATCTGTTGTTATGTCACTAGTCTCTACATCTGTTGTTATGTCACTAGTCTCTACATCTGTTGTTATGTCACTAGTCTCTACATCTGTTGTTATGTCACTAGTCTCTACATCTGTTGTTATGTCACTAGTCTCTACATCTGTTGTTATGTCACTAGTCTCTACATCTGTTGTTATGTCACTAGTCTCTACATCTGTTGTTATGTCACTAGTATCTACATCTGTTGTTATGTCACTAGTCTCTACATCTGTTGTTATGTCACCAGACTCTACATCTGTTGTTATGTCACTAGTCTCTACATCTGTTGTTATGTCACTAGTCTCACATCTGTTGTTATGTCACTAGTCTCTACATCTGTTGTTATGTCACTAGTCTCTACATCTGTTGTTATGTCACTAGTCTCTACATCTGTTGTTATGTCACTAGTCTCCACATCTGTTGTTATGTCACTAGTCTCTACATCTGTTGTTATGTCACTAGTCTCTACATCTGTTGTTATGTCACTAGTCTCTACATCTGTTGTTATGTCACTAGTCTCTACATCTGTTGTTATGTCACTAGTCTCTACATCTGTTGTTATGTCACTAGTCTCTACATCTGTTGTTATGTCACTAGTCTCTACATCTGTTGTTATGTCACTAGTCTCTACATCTGTTGTTATGTCACTAGTCTCTACATCTGTTGTTATGTCACTAGTCTCTACATCTGTTGTTATGTCACTAGTCTCTACATCTGTTGTTATGTCACCAGACTCTACATCTGTTGTTATGTCACTAGTCTCTACATCTGTTGTTATGTCACTAGTCTCTACATCTGTTGTTATGTCACTAGTCTCTACATCTGTTGTTATGTCACTAGTCTCTACATCTGTTGTTATGTCACCAGACTCTACATCTGTTGTTATGTCACCAGACTCTACATCTGTCGTTATGTCACTAGTCTCTACATCTGTTGTTATGTCACTAGTCTCTACATCTGTTGTTATGTCACCAGACTCTACATCTGTTGTTATGTCACTAGTCTCTACATCTGTTGTTATGTCACTAGTCTCTACATCTGTTGTTATGTCACTAGTCTCTACATCTGTTATGTCACTAGTCTCTACATCTGTTGTTATGTCACTAGTCTCTACATCTCACTAGTCTCTACATCTGTTGTTATGTCACCAGACACTAGTAGGGCAACAGTCAACACCCAGTAGGTGACAAGGTATCCTGTAATTAGTCAGTCAACACCCAGTAGGTGACAAGGTATCCTGTAATTAGTCAGTCAACAGCCAGTAGAGGACAATGTATACTGTAATTAGTCAGTCAACAGCCAGTAGGGGAGAAGGTATACTGTAATTAGTTAGTCAACAGCCAGTAGAGGACAATGTATACTGTAATTAGTCAGTCAACAGCCAGTAGGGGAGAAGGTATACTGTAATTAGTCAGTCAACAGCCAGTAGAGGACAATGTATACTGTAATTAGTCAGTCAACAGCCAGTAGGGGAGAAGGTATACTGTAATTAGTCAGTCAACAGCCAATAGGAGACAGGTCTTGACAAGGTATACAGTGATCTGTTTCCCAAGTGGCCGAGGGTCGCAGCCAATGACACTTCTACCACGATGCAGCCCAGACCCTCCTTCTTCACCCAACCCAACCAACATTAAGGTCAAAGGTGATAATATGCTCCACCCTACCAACAGTAAGGTCAAAGGTGATAATCTGCTTCACCCTTCCAACAGTAAAGTCAAAGGTGATAATCTGCTCCACCCTACCAACATTAAGGTCAAAGGTGATAATCTGCTTCACCCTTCCAACAGTAAGGTCAAAGGTGATACTCTGCACCACCCTACCAGCAGTAAGGTCAAAGGTGATAATCTGCTCCACCCCTACCAACAGTAAAGTTAAAGGTGATAATCTGCTCCACCGCTACCAACAGTAAAGTCAAAGGTGATACTCTGCTCCACCCTACCAACAGTAAAGTCAAAGGTGATAATCTGCTCCACCCTACCAACAGTAAAGTCAAAGGTGATAATCTGCTCCACCCTACCAACAGTAAAGTCAAATGTGATAATCTGCTCCACCCTACCAACAGTAAAGTAATTGTATTATTTCTGTTCCAGCTTCCTTTTGGGATCCACCAGCGTTCCTACACTTCTATCAATGACCTTCCACCACTCCACCACTCCAGCACCCTTCAACTTCTCCCTCCACCACACCAGCACCCTTCAACTTCTCCCTTCCACCACTCCAGCACCCTTCAACTTCTCCCTCCACCACTGCAGCACCCTTCAACTTCTCCCTTCCACCACTCCAGCACCCTTCAACTTCTCCCTCCACCCTCCACCACTCCAGCACCCTTCAACTTCTCCCTCCACCACTCCAGCACCCTTCAACTCCTCCCTCCACCCTCCACCTCTCCAGCACCCTTCAACTTCTCCCTTCACCACTCCAGCACCCTTCAACTTCTCCCTCCACCACTCCAGCACCCTTCAACTTCTCCCTCCACCACTCCAGCACCCTTCAACTTCTCCCTTCACCATTCCAGCACCCTTCAACTTCTCCCTTCACCACTCCAGCACCCTTCAACTTCTCCCTCCACCACTCCAGCACCCTTCAACTTCTCCCTCCACCACTCCAGCACCCTTCAACTTCACCCTTCACCACTCCAGCACCCTTCAACTTCTCCCTCCACCACTCCAGCACCCTTCAACTCCTCCCTCCACCCTCCACCACTCCAGCACCCTTCAACTTCTCCCTTCACCACTCCAGCACCCTTCAACTTCTCCCTCCACCCTCCACCACTCCAGCACCCTTCAACTTCTCCCTCCACCCTCCACCACTCCAGCACCCTTCAACTTCTCCCTCCACCCTCCACCACTCCAGCACCCTTCAACTTCTCCCTCCACCCTCCACCACTCCAGCACCCTTCAACTTCTCCCTCCACCACTCCAGCACCCTTCAACTTCTCCCTTCCACCACTCCCGCACCCTTCAACTTCTCCCTTCCACCACTCCAGCACCCTTCAACTTCTCCCTCCACCCTCCACCACTCCAGCACCCTTCAACTTCTCCCTCCACCCTCCACCACTCCAGCACCTTTCAACTTCTCCCTTCACCACCCCAGCACCCTTCAACTTCTCCCTCCACCATCCACCACTCCAGCACCCTTCAACTTCTCCCTCCACCCTCCACCACTCCAGCACCCTTCAACTTCTCCCTCCACCACTCCAGCACCCTTCAACTTCTCCCTCCACCACTCCAGCAACCTTCAACTTCCCCCTTCCACCACTCCAGCACCCTTCAACTTCTCCCTTCACCATTCCAGCACCCTTCAACTTCTCCCTTCACCACTCCAGCACCCTTCAACTTCTCCCTCCACCACTCCAGCACCCTTCAACTTCTCCCTCCACCACTCCAGCACCCTTCAACTTCACCCTTCACCACTCCAGCACCCTTCAACCTCCCTCCACCACTCCAGCACCCTTCAACTCCTCCCTCCACCCTCCACCACTCCAGCACCCTTCAACTTCTCCCCTTCACCACTCCAGCACCCTTCAACTTCTCCCTCCACCCTCCACCACTCCAGCACCCTTCAACTTCTCCCTCCACCCTCCACCACTCCAGCACCCTTCAACTTCTCCCTCCACCCTCCACCACTCCAGCACCCTTCAACTTCTCCCTCCACCCTCCACCACTCCAGCACCCTTCAACTTCTCCCTTCCACCACTCCCCGCACCCTTCAACTTCTCCCTTCCACCACTCCAGCACCCTTCAACTTCTCCCTCCACCCTCCACCACTCCAGCACCCTTCAACTTCTCCCTCCACCCTCCACCACTCCAGCACCTTTCAACTTCTCCCTTCACCACCCCAGCACCCTTCAACTTCTCCCTCCACCATCCACCACTCCAGCACCCTTCAACTTCTCCCTCCACCCTCCACCACTCCAGCACCCTTCAACTTCTCCCTCCACCACCCCAGCACCCTTCAACTTCTCCCTCCACCACTCCAGCACCCTTCAACTTCTCCCTTCACCACTCCAGCACCCTTCAACTTCTCCCTCCACCCTCCACCACTCCAGCACCCTTCAACTTCTCCCTCCACCCTCCACCACTCCAGCAACCTTCAACTTCTCCCTCCACCCTCCACCACTCCAGCAACCTTCAACTTCTCCCTTCACCACTCCAGCACCCTTCAACTCCTCCCTCCACCCTCCACCACTCCAGCACCCTTCAACTTCTCCCTTCACCACTCCAGCACCCTTCAACTTCTCCCTCCACCACTCCAGCACCCTTCAACTTCTCCCTCCACCCTCCACCACTCCAGCACCCTTCAACTTCTCCCTCCACCCTCCACCACTCCAGCACCCTTCAACTTCTCCCTCCACCCTCCACCACTCCAGCACCCTTCAACTTCTCCCTCCTCCACTCCAGCACCCTTCAACTTCTCCCTTCATCACTCCAGCACCCTTCAAGTTCTCCCTCCACCCTCCACCACTCCAGCACCCTTCAACTTCTCCCTTCACCACTCCAGCACCCTTCAACTTCTCCTCCACCACTCCAGCACCCTTCAACTTCTCCCTCCTCCACTCCAGCACCCTTCAACTTCTCCCTCCTCCACTCCAGCACCCTTCAACTTCTCCCTTCACCACTCCAGCACCCTTCAACTTCTCCCTCCACCCTCCACCACTCCAGCACCCTTCAACTTCTCCCTTCACCACTCCAGCACCCTTCAACTTCTCCCTTCACCACTCCAGCACTTCAGCACCCTTCAACTTCTCCCTCCACCCTCCACCACTCCAGCACCCTTCAACTTCTCCCTCCACCCTCCACCACTCCAGCAACCTTCAACTTCTCCCTTCACCACTCCAGCACCCTTCAACTCCTCCCTCCACCCTCCACCACTCCAGCACCCTTCAACTTCTCCCTTCACCACTCCAGCACCCTTCAACTTCTCCCTCCACCCTCCAGCACCCTTCAACTTCTCCCTCCACCCTCCACCACTCCAGCACCCTTCAACTTCTCCCTCCACCCTCCACCACTCCAGCACCCTTCAACTTCTCCCTCCACCCTCCACCACTCCAGCACCCTTCAACTTCTCCCTCCTCCACTCCAGCACCCTTCAACTTCTCCCTTCACCACTCCAGCACCCTTCAACTTCTCCCTCCACCCTCCACCACTCCAGCACCCTTCAACTTCTCCCTTCACCACTCCAGCACCCTTCAACTTCTCCCTCCACCACTCCAGCACCCTTCAACTTCTCCCTCCTCCACTCCAGCACCCTTCAACTTCTCCCTCCTCCACTCCAGCACCCTTCAACTTCTCCCTTCACCACTCCAGCACCCTTCAACTTCTCCCTCCACCCTCCACCACACCAGTACCCTTCAACTTCTCCCTCCACTCTCCACCACTCCAGCACTCTTCAACTTCTCCCTCCACCCTCCACCTCTCCAGCACCCTTCAACTTCTCCCTCCACCCTCCACCACTCCAGCACCCTTCAACTTCTCCCTCCACCCTCCACCACTCCAGCACCCTTCAACTTCTCCCTCCTCCACTCCAGCACCCTTCAACTTCTCCCTTCACTACTCCAGCACCCTTCAACTTCTCCCTTCACCACTCCAGCACCCTTCAACTTCTCCCTTCACCACTCCAGCACTTCAGCACCCTTCAACTTCTCCCTCCACCCTCCACCACTCCAGCACCCTTCAACTTCTCCCTCCACCCTCCACCACTCCAGCAACCTTCAACTTCTCCCTTCACCACTCCAGCACCCTTCAACTCCTCCCTCCACCCTCCACCACTCCAGCACCCTTCAACTTCTCCCTTCACCACTCCAGCACCCTTCAACTTCTCCCTCCACCCCTCCAGCACCCTTCAACTTCTCCCTCCACCCTCCACCACTCCAGCACCCTTCAACTTCTCCCTCCACCCTCCACCACTCCAGCACCCTTCAACTTCTCCCTCCACCCTCCACCACTCCAGCACCCTTCAACTTCTCCCTCCTCCACTCCAGCACCCTTCAACTTCTCCCTTCACCACTCCAGCACCCTTCAACTTCTCCCTCCACCCTCCACCACTCCAGCACCATTCAACTTCTCCCTTCACCACTCCAGCACCCTTCAACTTCTCCCTCCACCACTCCAGCACCCTTCAACTTCTCCCTCCTCCACTCCAGCACCCTTCAACTTCTCCCTCCTCCACTCCAGCACCCTTCAACTTCTCCCTTCACCACTCCAGCACCCTTCAACTTCTCCCTCCACCCTCCACCACACCAGTACCCTTCAACTTCTCCCTCCACTCTCCACCACTCCAGCACTCTTCAACTTCTCCCTCCACCCTCCACCACTCCAGCACCCTTCAACTTCTCCCTTCACCACTCCAGCACCCTTCAACTTCTCCCTCCACCACTCCAGCACCCTTCAACTTCTCCCTCCTCCACTCCAGCACCCTTCAACTTCTCCCTCCTCCACTCCAGCACCCTTCAACTTCTCCCTTCACCACTCCAGCACCCTTCAACTTCTCCCTCCACCCTCCACCACACCAGTACCCTTCAACTTCTCCCTCCACTCTCCACCACTCCAGCACTCTTCAACTTCTCCCTCCACCCTCCACCTCTCCAGCACCCTTCAACTTCTCCCTCCACCCTCCACCACTCCAGCACCCTTCAACTTCTCCCTCCACCCTCCACCACTCCAGCACCCTTCAACTTCTCCCTCCTCCACTCCAGCACCCTTCAACTTCTCCCTTCACTACTCCAGCACCCTTCAACTTCTCCCTTCACCACTCCAGCACCCTTCAACTTCTCCCTTCACCACTCCAGCACTTCAGCACCCTTCAACTTCTCCCTCCACCCTCCACCACTCCAGCACCCTTCAACTTCTCCCTCCACCCTCCACCACTCCAGCAACCTTCAACTTCTCCCTTCACCACTCCAGCACCCTTCAACTCCTCCCTCCACCCTCCACCACTCCAGCACCCTTCAACTTCTCCTTCACCACTCCAGCACCCTTCAACTTCTCCCTCCACCCTCCAGCACCCTTCAACTTCTCCCTCCACCCTCCACCACTCCAGCACCCTTCAACTTCTCCCTCCACCCTCCACCACTCCAGCACCCTTCAACTTCTCCCTCCACCCTCCACCACTCCAGCACCCTTCAACTTCTCCCTCCTCCACTCCAGCACCCTTCAACTTCTCCCTTCACCACTCCAGCACCCTTCAACTTCTCCCTCCACCCTCCACCACTCCAGCACCCTTCAACTTCTCCCTTCACCACTTCAGCACCCTTCAACTTCTCCCTCCACCACTCCAGCACCCTTCAACTTCTCCCTCCTCCACTCCAGCACCCTTCAACTTCTCCCTCCTCCACTCCAGCACCCTTCAACTTCTCCCTTCACCACTCCAGCACCCTTCAACTTCTCCCTCCACCCTCCACCACACCAGTACCCTTCAACTTCTCCCTCCACTCTCCACCACTCCAGCACTCTTCAACTTCTCCCTCCACCCTCCACCACTCCAGCACCCTTCAACTTCTCCCTCCACCCTCCACCACTCCAGCACCCTTCAACTTCTCCCTCCACCCTCCACCACTCCAGCACCCTTCAACTTCTCCCTCCTCCACTCCAGCACCCTTCAACTTCTCCCTTCACCACTCCAGCACCCTTCAACTTCTCCCTCCACCCTCCACCACTCCAGCACCCTTCAACTTCTCCCTCCACCACTCCAGCACCCTTCAACTTCTCCCTCCACCCTCCACCACTCCAGCACCCTTCAACTTCTCCCTCCACCCTCCACCACTCCAGCACCCTTCAACTTCTCCCTCCACCCTCCACCACTCCAGCACCCTTCAACTTCTCCCTCCACCACTCCACCTTCAACTTCTCCCCCTCCACTCCAGCACCCTTCAACTTCTCCCTTCACCACTCCAGCACCCTTCAACTTCTCCCTCCTCCACTCCAGCACCCTTCAACTTCTCCCTTCACCACTCCAGCACCCTTCAACTTCTCCCTCCACCCTCCACCACTCCAGCACCCTTAAACATCTCCCTCCACCTCTCCAGCACCCTTCAACTTCTCCCTCCACCATCCATTCACCTCCCTTCTTCCACCTGTCCAAAGAGACTTGATTAGCCAGACAGGTGTCTGTAACCATGACTCAAGGAACAGTCAGAGAGTTAGTTCACCTATCCACACTATAGCTGAGAGTTTTATGTCAAACTTTAATATATGCAAATCCTAGAATGCGTCCTAAATGACACCCTATTCCCTATAGAGTGCACAGCTTTTGACCAGAAATCTATTGGCCCTGGCCAAAAGTAGTGCACTAAATAGGGTGCCATTTAAGACGAACCCCTAGTGTTTCCTTTCCTCCTTCCTTCCTTCCTTCCCTCAAATCCCCTGTGCCCTTTATCTGCCAATCCCTGGTCTTTCATTGGCTGACTTGAAGTATGATATCTCTAATGTTCAAGACAAATGGATCCCCCGGGGGAAAGCCAATGACAGTGAGCCGCCAGTAGGTCACTCCGTTTTTTTTACATTTTTTTAATCAGTCTGCGTCCCAAATTACACCCTATTCCCTTTCCAGCCCAGGGCTCGTGTCAAAAGTAGGGGCACTATTTTAGGAATAGGCTACCATTTTGGATGCCTGTGTCTTGTCATTTCACGTTTGCAGCAGCAGCAGCAGCAGCAGTGTGCAGTGTGCAGGGCTGCATCTCTAAGCAGGATATTTGTATAACCTGAATGGAGAAGGGAAAAGGGAGAGTGTGCTTTGCTTACACAGGAACGGCTTTCAATTCAAATGGCCTGAAATTGGATTCAAATGGACTAATTGGTTCGGAGATGTTTCACTTCGGCTGCAATAAAAGAGTGGGAGACGGTGGGGGATGAAATTGAATGTTACACGTTATGATCAGTTTTTAATGTAGTTATTGCAGTCCTGCAGGTTTTGCTGTAGGACTGTAGGTCAACCAAGGGCTTTGTCTTTAGCTCCACAGTGTATTAAGGGACAACGCTGCAACACGATTCAATGTACAGGTCCATTGACCCCTTGAATATTCAGAGAGCTTCGTGTTATTTCATCTGTGTTCCATCCTTTCCCCCGATGTTCTGTGTTTGAATGCAATTTATGTCGTCTGTGATATGAATTGAAATGAAAGTGATGCCGCGGTATGCTAGTTCTGTAAACTCAGGATGATATTGAAACTACTTTTGTCTTGGACCCAGATAGTTCTGAAGCAACAGTACGATGAGTTACATACGCAATGCATCGATGTGTGACTGTACAAATGGAATATTTCACCATGAAATGGCAAAGACAAAGCAATTTTGTCACATTTGTGTGAAGCAGGCAGGTGGTTGTACCACGTGGCTGGGTAATGTACTACTGAGAAACATCCCGTTCATTTACATTATTTTACTCAACAGCTACAGATGAAGAAATAGACATTAAAATCGTTCCAATGCAACCAGGGGTGTTTGTGGTTCTATTCTGTTCTATACCATTCTATTCTATTATATTACATTATATTATATTCCATTCCATTCTATTCCATTCCATTCTATTATATTCCATTCCATTCTATTCTATTCCATTCTATTCTATTCCATTGAATTATATTCCATTATATTCTATTCCATTCCATTCCATTCCATTCCATTCTATTCCATTCCATTCTATTCCATTCCATTCCATTCCATTCCATTCTATTCCATTCCATTCCATTCTATTCCATTCCATTCTATTCCATTGAATTTTATTCCATTGAATTCTATTCCATTGAATTCTATTCCATTGAATTCTATTCCATTATATTCTATTCCATTCCATTCCATTCTATTCTATTCTATTCCATTGAATTCTATTCCATTCTATTATATTCCATTCTATTCTATTCCATTGAATTCTATTCCATTATATTCTATTCCATTCTATTCCATTCCATTCTATTGCATTCCATTCCATTCTATTCTATTCTATTCCATTATGTTATATTCCATTCTATTCCATTCCATTCTATTCTATTCCATTCCATTCCATTCCATTCTATTCTATTCTATTCCATTCTATTCTATTCCATTGAATTCTATTCCATTCTATTCCATTCCATTCTATTCTATTCCATTATATTATATTCCATTATATTATATTCCATTCTATTTCATTCCATTATATTATATTCCATTATATTATATTCCATTATATTATATTCCATTCTATTCCATTCCATTATATTATATTCCATTATATTATATTCCATTCTATTCCATTCCATTATATTATATTCCATTATATTATATTCCATTCT
>NW_026290901.1:107500-120000 GCF_023373465.1 Oncorhynchus keta
CTGTATGAGGAGGTGGGCTGTATGAGGAGGTGGGCTGTATGAGGGGGTGGGCTGTATGGGGAGGTGGGCTGTATGGGGAGATGGGCTGTATGAGGAGGAGGGGAGGTGGGCTCTATGGGGAGGAGGAGAGGTGGGCTGTATGGGGAGGGAGGGGAGGTGGGCTCTATAGGGAGGAGGGGAGGTGGGCTGTATGAGGAGGAGGGGAGGTGGGCTCAATATGGAGGAGGGGAGGTGGGCTAAATGGGGAGGAGGGGAGGTGGGCTCTATGGGGAGGAGGGGAGGTGGGCTCTATGGGGAGGAGGGGAGGTGGGCTCTATGGGGAGGAGGGGGGGTGGGCTCTATGGGGAGGAGGGGAGGTGGGCTCTATGAGGAGGAGGGGAGGTGGGCTGTATGGGGAGGAGGGGAGGTGGGCTGTATGGGGAGGAGGGGAGGTGGGCTGTATAGGGAGGAGGGGAGGTGGGCTGTATGAGGAGGAGGGGAGGTGGGCTCTATGGGGAGGGGGGGGTGGGCTGTATGAGGAGGAGGGGAGGTGGGCTGTATGAGGAGGAGGGGAGGTGGGCTCTATAGGGAGGAGGGGAGGTGGGCTCTATGAGGAGGAAGGGAGGTGGGCTGTATGAGGAGGAGGGGAGGTGGGCTGTATGAGGAGGAGGGGAGGTAGGCTCTATGGGGAGGAGGGGAGGTGGGCTGTATGAGGAGGAGGGGAGGTGGGCTGTATGGGGAGGAGGGGAGGTGGGGTCTATGAGGAGGAGGGGAGGTGGGCTCTATGGGAACTGTTCTTATTTTGATCTTAGAGAAATGATCAATCTTGTGAAAATGGCTTTGGATGGCTGGAGGCCAGCATCTAACATTCCATAACGTTTTGCCCTACTAAACACAGCAACAAGCATGCAAGACGTTTAGCCCCTAAAGGCTGTGTGGCGATTGGTGGAAAGCAAACCAATCCATCAGCAGTCAGTTCTTTATGAAGTGTGTGTGTGTGTGTGTGTGTGTGTGTGTGTGTGTGTGTGTGTGTGTGTGTGTGTGTGTGTGTGTGTGTGTTTCAGATGTGTGTGTGTGCAACAAGGTAACCATGGTGCCCATATGCGCTGTCTTCGCCATGGGGCGTCACTCCATCACCTCACTAAGGATCAGTGTGCGTGTCTCTCTCTAAGGATGTGGAAGAGAGAAGGAGGTAGAGATGGCAACACCATCTGGGAAGAGTTGTCAGGAGCCAACAGGGTGACTGAGGGGTTGTCAGGAGCCAACAGGGTGACTGAGGGGTTGTCAGGAGCCAACAGGGTGACTGAGGGGTTGTCAGGAGCCAACAGGGTGACTGAGGGGTTGTCAGGAGCCAACAGGGTGACTGAGGGGTTGTCAGGAGCCAACAGGGTGACTGAGGGGTTGTCAGGATCCAACAGGGTGACTGAGGGGTTGTCAGGAGCCAACAGGGTGACTGAGGGGTTGTCAGGAGCCAACAGGGTGACTGAGGGGTTGTCAGGAGCCAACAGGGTGACTGAGGGGTTGTCAGGAGCCAACAGGGTGACTGAGGGGTTGTCAGGAGCCAACAGGGTGACTGAGGGGTTGTCAGGAGCCAACAGGGTGACTGAGGGGTTGTCAGGAGCCAACAGGGTGACTGAGGGGTTGTCAGGAGCCAACAGGGTGACTGAGGGGTTGTCAGGAGCCAACAGGGTGACTGAGGGGTTGTCAGGAGCCAACAGGGTGACTGAGGGGTTGTCAGGAGCCAACAGGGTGACTGAGGGTTGTCAGGAGCCAACAGGGTGACTGAGGGGTTGTCAGGATCCAACAGGGTGACTGAGGGGTTGTCAGGAGCCAACAGGGTGACTGAGGGGTTGTCAGGAGCCAACAGGGTGACTGAGGGGTTGTCAGGAGCCAACAGGGTGACTGAGGGGTTGTCAGGAGCCAACAGGGTGACTGAAGGGTTGTCAGGAGCCAACAGGGTGACTGAGGGGTTGTCAGGAGCCAACAGGGTGACTGAGGGGTTGTCAGGAGCCAACAGGGTGACTGAGGGTTGTCAGGAGCCAACAGGGTGACTGAGGGGTTGTCAGGAGCCAACAGGGTGACTGAGGGGTTGTCAGGAGCCAACAGGGTGACTGAGGGGTTGTCAGGAGCCAACAGGGTGACTGAGGGGTTGTCAGGAGCCAACAGGGTGACTGAGGGGTTGTCAGGAGCCAACAGGGTGACTGAGGGGTTGTCAGGAGCCAACAGGGTGACTGAGGGTTGTCAGGAGCCAACAGGGTGACTGAGGGTTGTCAGGAGCCAACAGGGTGACTGAGGGGTTGTCAGGAGCCAACAGGGTGACTGAGGGGTTGTCAGGAGCCAACAGGGTGACTGAGGGGTTGTCAGGAGCCAACAGGGTGACTGAGGGGTTGTCAGGAGCCAACAGGGTGACTGAGGGGTTGTCAGGAGCCAACAGGGTGACTGAGGGGTTGTCAGGAGCCAACAGGGTGACTGAGGGGTTGTCAGGAGCCAACAGGGTGACTGAGGGGTTGTCAGGAGCCAACAGGGTGACTGAGGGGTTGTCAGGAGCCAACAGGGTGACTGAGGGGTTGTCAGGAGCCAACAGGGTGACTGAGGGGTTGTCAGGAGCCTAACCCTAACCCTAACCCAAAACCCTAACCCTAACCCTGACCCTGAGCCAACGCTAACCCTAAGGGGTAACCCAAAACCCTAACCCTAATCCTAACCCTAACCCTAACCCTTACCCAAAACTCTGACCCTAAGGGGTACCCTGTAACCCTAACCCTAAGCCAAAACCCTAACCCTAACCCTGACCGTAACCCTAACCCTAACCCAAAACCCTAACCCTAACCCACACCCAAAACCCTAACCCTAACCCTAACCAAAACCCTAACCCTAACCCTAACCCTAACCCTAACCCCTAACCAAAACCCTAACCCTAACCCAAAACCCTAACCCTAACCCTAAGGGTTAAAACCCAAAACCAAAACCCAAAACCCTAACCCTAACCCTAACCAAAACCCTAACCAAAACCCTAGGGGTTAAACCTAACCCTAACCCTAACCCTGATGTGGAAGTTGGTTGCTCCATGTGGAAGTTGGTTGCTCCATGTGGGAGTTGGTTGCTCCATGTGGAAGTTGGTTGCTCCATGTGGGAGTTGGTTGCTCCATGTGGAAGTTGGTTGCTCCATGTGGGCGTTGCTCCATGTGGGAGTTGCTCCATGGAGCGTTGCTCCATGTGAGCGTTGCTCCATGTGGGCGTTGCTCCATGTGGGAGTTCCTGCATGGGGGCGTTGCTCCATCTTTCGGAACCCTCGTTATACTTCTATTGGTCCATGTTTAAGCCAGGATTCCGGTTAACAGGTGGGGGTGGTCCAGTATAGTGGGTGGTGGTAATGAACCATAACGTTGGATGCCAAACACTGAAAAACACCACAGAAGAAGAAGAGGCAGAGGAGACACCGGTAGGTAGCTAGCTAGGACAACGAAAGACAGGTGGGAGGCTGGGATGACACCATTAGCTAAGCTACAACAATGGTAGAAGGGATGAAGGACACTGTATGCTAGCAAGCTAGGACTCCAGTACACAGACGAGTGGCGAAGGCGTAGGACACTGTGTGCTAGGCTAGCTAGGACTCCAGTACACAGGCGAGAGGTGGGGGCGAAGGACACAGTGCTAGCTAGCTAGGACTCCAGTACTCAGGCGTGAGGCGGGGTCGAAGGACACTGTGTGCTAGCTAGCTAGGCCAGTACTCAGGCGAGAGGTGAGGGCGAAGGACACTGTGTGCTAGTTAGCTAGGACTCCAGTACACAGGCGAGAGGTGGGGGCGAAGGACACTGTGCTAGCTAGCTAGGACTCCAGTACACAGGCGAGAGGTGGGGGCGAAGGACACTGTGCTAGCTAGCTAAGACTCCAGTACTCAGGCGAGAGGCGGGGGCGAAGGACACTGTGCTAGCTAGCTAGGACTCCAGTACACAGGCGAGAGGTGGGGGCGAAGGACACTGTGCTAGCTAGCTAAGACTCCAGTACTCAGGCGAGAGGTGGGGGCAAAGGACACTGTGCTAGCTAGCTAGGACTCCTGTCTACCGAACACTGCTTTCCCACAGTTACGGCGAGGGCGTCTGTCTGATGATTCATTACATCACTTCCTCTCAGCGTTGATAATGAGAGGGGAGGGGTGGCTGGTGTATCAGTTGCATCTCCTATCCAACACATCAATAGATTGATTACACATACATGTTAAGCTAAAGCACATTGTGGTCCTTCTGTAGCACAGTTGGTAGAGCATGGGCTATGTAACGCCAGGGTTGGGTTCGATTCCCGGGACCACCCATACGTAGAATGTATGCACACATGACTGTAAGTCGCTTTGG
This sequence comes from Oncorhynchus keta, assembly GCF_023373465.1. Taxonomy (NCBI): domain Eukaryota; kingdom Metazoa; phylum Chordata; class Actinopteri; order Salmoniformes; family Salmonidae; genus Oncorhynchus; species Oncorhynchus keta. The sequence goes on from NW_026290901.1 coordinate 111,832, forward strand.
ATAAAAGCGTCTGCTAAAGGGCATATATTATTATATTATTATTATTATTATATTATTGCTATTTCATTATACTATGATGATGTCACAACATAAACAACAAACTTTTTATCACGTGTTTATTTCCCTTCTGACCCACATGTTAGTCGCGCAGCTGTGCCCAACATGCAGGAACTAATGGGATGTTCGAGGGGTGGAGTTCCTGCAGCTGTGCCCAACATGCAGGGACCAATGGGATGATCGAGGGGTGTTCCTGCAGCTGTGCCCAACATGCAGGGACCAATGGGATGTTCGAAGGGTGTTCCAGCAGCTGTGCCCAACATGCAGGAACCAATGGGATGTTTGAGGGGTGTTCCTGCAGCTGTGCCCAACATGCAGGGACCAATGGGACTGAGGGGTGTTCCTGCAGATTTCTTTTTCTTTTTATTTTACCTTTATTTAACTCGGCAAGTCAGTTAAGAACAAATTCTTATTTTCAATGACGGCCTAGGAACAGTGGGTTAACTGCCTGTTCAGGGCAGAACGACAGATTTTGTACCTTGTCAGCTCGGGGATTTGAACTTACAACCTTTCGGTGTAAGAGATGAAGGAATGCTCACATTCAGGAACGCCCCAAATTGCAGGCTGCAATCACAGTATTGGAATTTTAAGAAAATAGCACCTGTAATCCTTTGTAAAATCAAATAATTCACCACTATGATCTGTAAATATACAGAGTAACAATTCACCACTATGATCAGAGTAACAATTCACCACTATGATCTGTAAATATACAGAGTAACAATTCACCACTATGATCTGTAATTATACAGAGTAACAATTCACCACTATGATCTGTAATTATACAGAGTAACAATTCACCACTATGATCAGAGTAACAATTCACCACTATGATCTGTAAATATACAGAGTAACAATTCACCACTATGATCAGAGTAACAATTCACCACTATGATCTGTAAATATACAGAGTAACAATTCACCACTATGATCTGTAAATATACAGAGTAACAATTCACCACTATGATCTGTAAATATACAGAGTAACAAGTCACCACTATGATCAGAGTAACAATTCACCACTATGATCTGTAAATATACAGAGTAACAATTCACCAATATGATCTGTAAATATACAGAATAATAATTCACCACTATGATCTGTAATTATACAGAGTAACAATTTACCACTATGATCTGTAATTATACAGAGTAACAATTCACCACTATGATCTGTAAATATACAGAGTAACAATTCACCACTATGATCTGTAAATATACAGAGTAACAATTCACCACTATGATTTAGATGCACTATTGTAAAGTGGCTGTTCCACTGGATGTCATAAGGTGAATGCACCAATTTGTAAGTCGCTCTGGATAAGAACGTCTGCTAAATGACTTAAATGTAAATGTAAATGAGTAACAATTCACCACTATGATCAGAGTAACAATTCACCACTATGATCAGATTAACAATTCACCACTATGATCTGTAATTATACAGAGTAACAATTCACCACTATGATCAGAGTAACAATTCACCACTATGATCTGTAAATATACAGAGTAACAATTCACCACTATGATCTGTAAATATACAGAATAACAATTCACCACTATGATCAGAGTAACAATTCACCACTATGATCTGTAAATATACAGAGTAACAATTCACCACTATGATCTGTAAATATACAGAGTAACAATTCACCACTATGATTCGTAAATATACAGAGTAACAATTCACCACTATGATCTGTAAATATACAGAGTAACAATTCACCACTATGATCTGTAAATATACAGAGTAACAATTCACCACTATGATCTGTAAATATACAGAGTAATAATTCACCACTATGATCTGTAAATATACAGAGTAACAATTCACCACTATGATCAGAGTAACAATTCACCACTATGATCTGTAAATATACAGAGTAACAATTCACCACTATGATCTGTAAATATACAGAGTAACAATTCACCACTATGATCTGTAAATATACAGAGTAACAATTCACCACTATGATCAGAGTAACAATTCACCACTATGATCTGTAAATATACAGAGTAACAATTCACCACTATGATCTGTAAATATACAGAGTAACAATTCACCAGTATCATCTGTAATTATACAGAGTAACAATTCACCACTATGATCTGTAATTATACAGAGTAACAATTCACCACTATGATCTGTAAATATACAGAGTAACAATTCACCACTATGATCAGAGTAACAATTCACCACTATGATCTGTAAATATACAGAATAACAATTCACCACTATGATCAGAGTAACAATTCACCACTATGATCAGAGTAACAATTCGCCACTATGATCTGTAATTATACAGAGTAACAATTCACTACGATCTGTAAATATACAGAGTAACAATTCACCACTATGATCTGTAATTATACAGAGTAACAATTCACCACTATGATCTGTAATTATACAGAGTAACAATTCACCACTATGATCTGTAATTATACAGAGTAACAATTCACCACTATGATCTGTAAATATACAGAGTAACAATTCACCACTATGATCTGTAAATATACAGAGTAACAATTCACCACTATGATCAGAGTAACAATTCACCACTATGATCAGAGTAACATTGGAGCCACTATGATCTGTAAATATACAGAGTAACAATTCACCACTATGATCAGAGTAACAATTCCACTATGATCTGTAAATATACAGAGTAACAATTCACCACTATGATCTGTAAATATACAGAGTAACAATTCACCACTATGATCCGTAAATATACAGAGTAACATTTGCATTTATAAGTATGAATTTACAAACCGCTAATTTCACGAACGCTTGACACAGAAACACAATAACCTGATTGGCAACTTTACCTCCATTTGCATATCATTACATTCCACTAATTACTATCATTTGGAATTCACCCAGTTATTGTTAATGGCTTGTAGTAAAAGAACAGAGAGAAACTTAACACTCCTAAACCATGTATTATGTTCTCTGCATCCCAGGGTGTGTTTTAGTAACAAGGCCGACACTTCACCTCTACGAGGCGAGAGAAAGACATGATTCTGTTCTGTGTGTGTGTGTGTGTGTGTGTGTGTGTGTGTGTGTGTGTGTGTGTGTGTGTGTGTGTGTGTGTGTGTGTGTGTGTGTGTGTGTGTGTGTGTGTGTGTGTGTGTGTGTGAATGTGTGTGTGCGTCAGCGTGTGTGTGTGTGCGTGTGCGTGTGCGTCAGCGTGCGTCAGTGTGTGTGTGTGTGTGTGTGTGTGTGTGTGTGTGTGTGTGTGTGTGTGTGTGTGTGTGTGTTTGTGTTTGTGCGTGTACTGTAGTCATCAGGGTCAGGTGATTAGTTCAGGGAGTTTCTTTCTCAGAGCATGAAACAGGAAACAGGAAGCACAAAAGGCCCAGCATTCGATTGGTCGACGTGACGGTACATAATGATATGTGGGGTCACGTACTCAACGCCCCACACTGACCTTTTAAATCCCTCCTGACGAGAAGAGAGAAACAGCCGTGATGAACCATGTGATGCTGGGTTTTATCTATGGAGCCGATAGTGGAGATGAATAAGGTGGAATGAGATGATGAACCATCTGATGCTGGGTTTTATCTATGGAGCCGATAGTGGAGATGAATAAGGTGGAATGAGATGATGAACCATGTGATGCTTGGTTTCATCTATGGAGCCGATAGTGGAGATGAATAAGGTGGAATGAGATGATGCACCATGTGATGCTGGGTTTTCCCTATGGAGCCGATAGTGGAGATGAATAAGGTGGAATGAGATGAACCATGTGGTGCTGGGTTTTATCTATGGAGCCGATAGTGGAGATGAATGAGGTGGAATGAGATGATGAACCATGTGATGCTGGGTTTTATCTATGGAGCCAATAGTGGAGATGAATAAGGTGATGAACCATGTGATGCTTGGTTTTATCTATGGAGCCGATAGTGGAGATGAATAAGGTGGAATGAGATGAACCATGTGATGCTGGGTTTTCCCTATGGAGCCGATAGTGGAGACGAATAAGGTGGAATGAAACAAAGAACCATTTGCTGGGTTTTCTCTTAACTATTGACGGCCTACCGAGGAACAGCGGGTTAACTGCCTTGTTCTGGAGCATAACGACAGATTTCGTAGCTCGTCGACTCGGGGATTCGATCCAGCAACCTTCCGGTTACCGGCCCAACAGCTCTAACCACTAAGCTACCTGTCACCGCTACTAGTGCCACTACCATGCATCTACTAGTGGAGATGAATAGATGGAACGAGATGAGGAAAACATTGAGGTTAAAGAGGTAGTGAAACCTTGCCTGTTTGAACTGCTAAATGTACAGGTTTGTTGTGGTGTCAGTCAATAACTTGTATTCGTTAGCTACATTTTCAACAGTCAATAACTTGTATTTGTTAGCTACATTTCCAACAGTCAATAACTTGTATTTGTTAGCTACATTTCCAACAGTCAATAACTTGTATTCGTTAGCTACATTTCCAACAGTCAATAACTTGTATTTGTTAGCTACATTTCCAACAGTCAATAACTTGTATTTGTTAGCTACATTTCCAACAGTCAATAACTTGTATTCGTTAGCTACATTTCCAACAGTCAATAACTTGTATTCGTTAGCGACATTTCCAACAGTCAATCACTTGTATTCGTTAGATACATTTCCAACAGTATGGGAGACTTACGAAGCAGGTTTATAGTACAATGTGTCTTTAAATTTACAATAGGTTTGTATTCACTTAAACAAACACACATACACACACACACACACTCACACACACACATATACACACTCACACACACACATATACACACACACTCCCGCACACACACACACACACACACATATACACACACACACACGTACACACATATACACACACACACACGTACACACCATCAATCAAGTGACATGCCGTGCTAGTTAACAGAACATGATAGAGACAGATCGGTGTGTGTGTGTGTGTGTGTGTGTGTGTGTGTGTGTGTGTGTGTGTGTGTGTGTGTGTGTGTGTGTGTGTGTGTGTGTGTGTGTGTGTGTGTGTGTGTGTGTGTGTGTGTGTGTGGCAGGTGGGTTTACTGCCAGAGGTTCTGTCAACACTCGGCTCAGACCAGGATTGATCACAGGATCCATTTAAATGTCTCAGAATACTAAACATGATGGAGACAAAAGCAAGGCCAGTTTTCTGTCCTTTAGCATTCAGAACACATTTAGACAAACACACACACACACACACGCACGCACGGACACAAACACACACACACACACACACACACACACACACACACACACACACACACACACACACACACACACACACACACACACACACACACACACACACACACACCATATAAAACATTAAAAACATGTTTTCTGAACTAAAATGGGATGTATGTCTGCGTAAATAGTATGATTGAGGTTTAAGTGGCATCCCCATTTAAATGACTGAGCTGTGTATGAAAAGTTTATTTTCAAAACACTGTATCCATCCTTTTAAACTACACCCAAAACACTATATCTATCCATTTAAACTACACCCAAAACACTATATCTATCCATTTAAACTACACCCAAAACACTATATCCATCCTTTTAAACTACACCCAAAACACTATATCCATTTAGACTACACCCAAAACACTATATCCATCCTTTTAAACTACACCCAAATAACTATATCCATTTAGACTACACCCAAAACACTATATCCATCCTTTTAAACTACACCCAAAACACTATATCTATCCATTTAAACTACACCCAAAACACTATATCTATCCATTTAAACTACACCCAAAACACTATATCCATCCATTTTAAACTACACCCAAAACACTATATCCATCCATTTAAACTACACCCAAAACACTATATCTATCCATTTTAAACTACACCCAAAACACTATATCTATCCATTTAAACTACACCCAAAACACTATATTCATTTAAACTACACCCAAAACACTATATCCATTTAAACTACACCCAAAACACTATATCTATCCATTTAAACTACACCCAAAACACTATATCTATCCATTTAAACTACACCCAAAACACTATATCTATCCATTTAAACTACACCCAAAACACTATATCTATCCTTTTAAACTACACCCAAAACACTATATCTATCCATTTAAACTACACCCAAAACACTATATCTATCCATTTAAACTACACCCAAAACACTATATCCATCCTTTTAAACTACACCCAAAACACTATATCTATCCATTTAAACTACACCCAAAACACTATATCCATCCATTTAAACTACACCCAAAACACTATATCTATCCATTTAAACTACACCCAAAACACTGTATCTATCCATTTAAACTACACCCAAAACACTATATCCATCCTTTTAAACTACACCCAAAACACTATATCCATCCATTTAAACTACACCCAAAACACTATATCCATTTAAACTACACCCAAAACACTATATCTATCCATTTAAACTACACCCAAAACACTATATCTATCCATTTAAACTACACCCAAAACACTATATCTATCCATTTAAACTACACCCAAAACACTTCTATCTATTTAAACTACACCCAAAACACTGTATCTATCCATTTAAACTACACCCAAAACACTATATCTATCCATTTAAACTACACCCAAAACACTATATCCATCCATTTAAACTACACCCAAAACACTATATCTGTCACGATCGTCATAATGAGTGGACCAAGACGCAGCGTGGTATTGTTCCCTCTTCTTTATTAATGAAGTGAAAAACTCAAAGAAACAAAACACAATGAATAGTAAAACGAACCTATGAAGCTAATAATTGTCATTATGGGGTATTGTGATGTCATTATGGGGTATTGTGATGTCATTATGGGGTAATGTGATGGCATTATGGGGTATTGTGATGGCATTATGGGGTATTGTGATGTCTTTATGGGCTATTGTGATGTCATTATGGGGTATTGTGATGTCATTATGGGGTATTGTGATGGCATTATGGGGTATTGTGATGTCATTATGGGGTATTGTGATGTCATTATGGGGTATTGTGATGGCATTATGGGGTATTGTGATGTCATTATGGGGTAATGTGATGTCATTATGGGGTATTGTGTGTAGTTTGATTAGGGGAAGAAAGAAAAAAATTCAATACATTTTAGAATAAAGCTGCAACGTAAACAAAATGTGGAAAAAGTCAAGAGGTCTGAATACTTTCCGAATGCTCTGTATATCCGTCCGTTCTTTAGCTGGAATGGAATGTTCGTATCCTGTATAGTTGACTTCCGACCGATGTGGTTGTCTTGCTATCTGAAGACGAATGCTCCTTCTGTACAATATGTTGCTCTGGATAAGACCATCTGCTGACTGAATAAAATATCAAATGTAAAAATAAAAAAATGTTTTATTTAATTGATTTATTTAACCTTTATTTATTTTTTTACAGGTTTTTCTCATTGAGAAAACATCTCTTTCCAAGAGAGACCTGGTCCAATAGCAGCCAAGAGAGACCTGGTCCAATAGCAGCCAAGAGAGACCTGGTCCAATAGCAGCAGGGGGAAACAGTTTCAGGCAGGCCTAAAACCTGATTGCATTCCATTTTAAGATGTTGTGTTCTTGGAGGTAGACCTTCAGCTGCCTGATAAAGACTCCAGCACCTTAGACAAGTACAGACTATTTGGATATGGGTCGATAGTTTGTCAAGTAGCGAAGGATCTCCACCTTTCAGGAGAGGCAGATTTCCATAACTTGGGGGTTTCCTTAACATTAAGGGTGAGGTTATAAATACATGTTGAGGGGGGGGAAGATGTCTGCAGCTAGGTGGGGGGGGGGGGTCTCATTCATCAGGGCTAAATCAGGATGTTTTACATACACATCTCATATATTTAAAAGATACTTATACAGTTGTCACAAATGCATCATTTGTGGAGTCTCTTTGATCTTGGCCATAGTGGAGTTTGGAGTGTGAGTGTTTGAGGTTGTGGACAGGTGTCTTTTATACTGATGACAAGTTCAAACAGGTACCATTAATACAGGTAATGAGTGGAGGACAGATGAGCCTCTTAAAGAAGAAGTTACAGGTCTGTGAGAGCCAGAAATCTTGCTTGTTTGTAGGTGATCAAATAATTATTTTCCACCATAATTTGCAAATAA